>NC_059503.1:12424242-12727272 GCF_914767665.1 Harmonia axyridis
GCAGTTGATCTACGGAAAAAAATGTGAAACAGAAAAAGTTGAAGAAGACGAGATATACACATTCGAAGAAGATATTTCTTCAGCTCAAAGTGGTGTTAGGCAATGTAACAATTATGTGAGAGTTGGTACAGAGTATAGCAATTATAGGGAGGCTGCTGAAGATCTCCTCACCATAGGCGGCGGAAGAACTGATGATATGAAGGAAAACGCCTGTCTTCATAAAAAATCGAGTAGGACGAAAAGTACAAACAAATACAACACCAAAAAACGACAGTCAGTGGATTACGATTTTTATTCAGTGGATTTACCAACAGCCTGCGCCAATCATGGTGTACTTTACCTTAACCAGGAGACCGAAGAAGACAGTAGTGATTCGGGTTGCCTCAAGGCTATAGAAAATTGTTGTTGCATTAGGAGAATATTCAAAAGGAGAAGGTCGAGGTATTTCTCTAGATGAAAGACATGGCAGTTGATATAATGAAAAAAAATGTATACTACTCATTGTGCAAGTGATTGCACCGTATTATTCGAAGGAAGTCGAATAATAAGTAGTGAAATTAATCTAGTTCTATAAGTTTGAAATCAATGCGAATACGAGCAAGTTTTAAGAAATTCCATTTTGTGATTGCTATCAGTGTTCATTATGTATTGTTGATTGTTGCTGTAGTTGAGAGGTAATGTCTAAATAATTGCTTGATTATGGAAATTGTCGTGTTTCATTGCAATGTGTTGAGAATGGAACTGATCGAGTGAAGCAAGGTTGGATTGGTGTAATGGCTTTTTGAAAAATTAAACTATTGATTTTTGTGGATTGTAAAAATATTCGAATAATGTTTAAAGATTGAATACGAATAAACGAATTTGCATCATTTTAGGCGTGAAGAGAGGAAGTGTTAAATGGAAGTTCTATTAAAGATATTTTTATCACAATTTAATAACAATAGGAGAGACTTTCACTTTTCCTAATCTAGATGCATAATTTTGTATCAGTTATTATTGAATACTTTATCAATGATAATTTATTTTTTAGGCATGTTTTTATAGGTAATATCAATTTTTCAAAATTATATGAAAAATACATGGAATGCTGTAACTGCAATGAGAAAATTCTCAATATGAGTTCTAAAACAAATCACAATGAAAAACAAAAATTTGATCCTCTGAAACTTATTGTTATGCAAATGTTATGCAAACATTGAAAGTTTTTCAGATAGTCTTCTTGAATTTTTTATGGTTCTATAGGGGCGTGATTAACATTTAATTTTATATCTAGTTTGAATTTGTTTCTATATATTTACACGTCACATTTCGACTCTTTACTAAGATAAAAGGTTTTTTATATATTCTGCCTGAATCTAAATCTTAAAAAAACAAAATATCTATCAAGTTTTTATGCTTTTTCTTTCTAGAGTTATCATGTTCACGGTCGACCGAACAGAATTGAATTCTTATGCGTATATTCATCAGATTTAGAAAATATCAGACATGATGCAGAAGTGAATAGGCGACCTATTCAGGGAATGAGGGCTCAAAAATATAGATCATTATCTTCTTAATATATTCATTTAGATGAATATATCCTCTACTTTTTTGAATTTCTAATGTGGATTATGTTGACGAACATTATGAGAATCGTTATTCATTTACTTACAATATACATATAAGTTGATTGAATTATATCCAAAAAGTAATCGAAGAATGAGTTAAACTTAGAATTTGTGGTCACGAATTATTTATTAAAAGGTACATCAGTGACACCAATAGTCATCCCATTTGAACTTATCTATTCAAAATAACGAAAAACTAAAGAAAAAACAGTTTTTATAGTTTTCCATCAATAATACGAAATATTTTAATTTTGGTAACAAGTTGTGTTCAGTAAAACGTTTCAGTGTATTTTTAAGTGTCATTTCAAATGTCAAAATTGGGTAGAATATTTTTCGTTTACAATTCGCATGAGAATTTGTCGGTGAATTTTTTGTAATCGCTTGAATTGAAAAAACCCAATTTTAATTTTTATGAAAAAACACAGTTGTGTTTTTAAATTTTCTCATCAAGTGAAAAAAACTGGAATCAGGTCAAGGATCGAAAGGATTATAATCGCGACATCTTATATGCGGGCAAACGTTGTAATTAATATTGATTAAATCGCAACATAGTTCGAAATTGGTTCATTTTTGGAAGATTGATTGTGTTCTGTTAACCTACTCCTAACCAGGCCATATCTATTATTATTCATCATCCTCACAATGAACGAATCCTTTCGGAATAATTCTGGAAAAAAATTGAGGAAGGCGTTGACTGGTTTTGTTGGATGCTCACCTTCTCATTCACATTTCAGATTTCAAATGACGCTACATATGTACATGTACAGAAACAGAACAATGGGATACAAATATCATCCTTCATTTCAATTTTGTACGAAATTTCAGAAAAACTCATATAATAAATAATAAAGAGTCCCAACAGCGATGATACAAAAAAAAATTTTTCAGTGAGACTGAGATCTTTAGATGAAAGGTTAATTATACCAGGTGACTCTTTTTTTTTAGCTGAATTTTTCTTGTCATCAATAGGTAGGTAATAGCTAATAAATAGAATTTGAAAGAACAGTCAATAATCGTATAAGTAAACGTTGTTTGCAAGTGTTAATAATGCCCAGAGTGCGAAGAAATTCAAATTATCGCCAATTAACTGAGTTTGAACAGGGACCAATAGACGAACCAAGAGAATGGACTTTCATACCCTGGTATTGGAGCTAGACTGCAAAGTTTAGATGCTGTGGTGACGCGTTGTCAGGCATGGCTCTCAGAAGGCCGAACACTAAGGGCCAGAGGCACAGGAGTTCACAGAACAACACCTCTTCAAGACTGTCATCTAAGTTTGCTAGGTTTGCGAGATCATTTCACTACAATCGACTTGAATGAAGTAAGACTAACATGAGACAAGGTGGGCACACAATGATTTTTAGCAGCGATTGTTGATTTCTTTAGCAATGCACCATGGTCTGCACAGGTAAGAAGACGACGTGGTGAACATCCTTGTTCCTTAATTTTATGTTGAGAAGTATGTTCATCGTACTATTTGAACCACATTTAAATTACATTTCTTAGGACTATCCAAAAATCACCTTTCCAAAAGGATAATATCTACCAACAACATGTGGCAACATTAGACTACTTTGAGTATGAAGGAATTAATTTACTGCCTTGGCCACTGCGGTCTCTGGATTTGTCCCCAATTGAAGATGTGAAGAACATGATCGGTAGCAGACCCAACAATTTACTAGTCAGCTCAAACTTTGGGTGTGCTCCGTCACAAGATTCAGGTGACCTGGAATGAGATACCCCTGGAGGTTGTTGATCACCTAATTAGAAGTATGCTTAAAAGCAATAATAAATGTGTACGACACCATGGCGTATCAACACATTTCAAATTATAAATTTAATAAAATATGAGAGATTGGCTAGAAATTTTTATCATTTTTTCACTTCGACCCTCCTAATACTTGTGTGAATTATTACTGAAATAAATTCATTTTTAATGAGTGTTCGGTTTTCTACGCCACTTAGTATATTTCTATCTATGCAATTCTGTTCACGTCTGGCTTAACTGATGGACTGAATTTAATATAATCACGAATAAATGAACATAGCCTAATTATTTGGGTAAATTGAGCTTGTCCGCATTTTACCGACATATAGGTGTGCCCGAAAGTAATCTAATTTTATGAATGAATTCGACAAAAATACTGACTTGGTATCGAGAGCTTTTGAGTGCTTGATCATTCATGCGCATATTGTTTTTTCTATGACTTTCGTTTACGTCATTCACATGGAAGTTTGCACGATGCTCGAAATTTTTATTTTATATCCACAAATCAGTCGAATTTGTCGTAAAGGAAACATTTGGTATTATTTTTCCAATAGTCCTCTCAAAAGTAGAATTTTTTATCAGAAAAAAAAGTTACTAGTGCCCTCAGAGATGCCACTTGACCTAATAGTTAGAGCTTAATGAGCGCCTCATTACTTCAAATATCTAACTTCATCAAATTTCAACCAAATCTGTTTTTTAACGTCAACCTTCTGCATCTCGAAAATAAATCACCACCGAAAATAGGACCTTTTTTTGAATAACCTAACGAATTACCCTCTTGAGTTTTGTACCATGTTAGGAAACACTTCGTATAGCGCTCGGTTCGAAAACTCTTGAAATCGTTAATTATTTCCTCCTACATCACAAATATTTAAACTTGTATAGAAATGAAAACACTGTAATAAACAATAATTTCGACATTGGGATGAAAAATATTCCATTCGGTATATCGTGCATATTCCCAAATTTTTGAGAAAAAGATATTACAATTTGATTTATAGCATTCAAAATTTTTGGAAGGAAATTGTTTAGAAGCTTGGAAAATCAATCTGGAGTTGCTATAACATCTTCATGTGAATACTCAGTTCGATTTGTTAATGGAAATAATTAATCAATTCGATTTATAAGTAATATTATAAAATTCAAGTTATTGGAGAGAATATTCTGAAGTGACAGAAATTCCCTTATCCATGATATTCCCCACAAAATTGGTCATGCCTTTTCCAGTGAATTGAAGGTAGCAAAATTCCATTCGAATTCCTTCGACAAAAATCTTATTATCGCTCCAATAACGGGCTATCAACAATAACTATCCAACTTCGATGAGACCAGTGTGCGTCCAATAACGCAAGACAGCCGGCATTCTGCACACAGCTTTCAGCTCCACCTGATGGTGCGCACCCAGAACCGAACTCTGCACATCACAGAAATGGAGTGTCTCTTCGTGCTGCCCGAATCTGTTTGACAGTTCGCAACTGACGTTCATGTGTATGTTTTGTCATTGCCGAACATCTGTTACTTCAGCGATGTTTTCGTGATTTTCTTGACTTCATTTGACTTTTTTCGATAAAGATGTTCACGAAATTATTCAGCATTTACTCCAATGAAAACAGTTCTGTTTAGAGCATTCTGTGTCCCACAAAATCGTGAGTTTGTATCGCATTAACGACTGGAAAGTGTTTTCGTAGAAAGTGGATTTGCCTTTTGTCAGTTTCGCAAGAGCAGATATTGGTGAGTTTTTCCAATTTATCTAATTTTGTGAGTTAGGCAAGCTACGGTCGTTAGCAGATCTGGCAGGAAGTGTAATTATTAACGACAACCAGCCAGCAGAATAATTGTTTCAATAATTTCCCAACATTCACCGCTTCATATATTGAGTAACAACTATTTATGAGTGAAAATTGGATAACTTCCTGGCGGCATAAATTTTCACATACTTGAATATTTGAAAATTGCAAATTACCCGCTTGTTGTCTTATTATAATTCAGAAAATCGACGAGTAAACGCGTTTAAAAGTACTGTACACTGTTTGACATTTGTAAAAGTTGAACGAGGACAATGTAATTGTGGAATGCTTTGTAGGTAATGACCAAATTATTCACGGACAGTGATTGAAGTGAGTGGGATACTTCAAGAACAACGTTTTTTTTAAATCATTACCACAATAGAAGTTGATCTGAACGTTTGTGGAACTAGTTCGACTGTCGCTGTCGGAACACTGACACCGATTCCACGAAGAATATCAACATTTCTGAACTGGCTCATCTTAAGAGCAACCCTCAAAGACGAGAAATAGGCGAAATTATTCATGATTCTACATAATGCATGAGATTTCACTTTCAACCTGTTCCGGCATGAAGGCACCGTTAATGGGTTCATCTGGAGGAAAGTAAATCTTGATCGAATTCGGATTCATATTGGGTTAAATAATCCATGTCTGAGTTCGAACTGTACGCGATTCGATTGCTGAGTAATTGTTGTTTATTTATAGAGAGTTCCCTTCGATGAAAGTGAAATTGGCACAGTGCGTTTTATGTGGGAGAGAAAATGTTCGGTTCGCTGAGCTTCCTGTATCGAATGGGTCGCGCTGGTACTGAAATTGATGTTCCATCTCGGGACAATCACCTGGAAGGAATCGAAAACGCCAAAAAAATATCTCATTTTTTTTCGGTTGGCGTTTTCTATTCTTTTCAGGCGGATCGGTGTAGTGGATTGTTTGAAATCATGTGTTGAATTATAAAGAGTGTCTGGAAAGACCAGTTCAAGGATGTTATGAAGGTCAAGACGGCATTTAGGTTACTTATTTGATTGATTATAATGCATCGTTCAATCATTTACACTTGAACTATTGGTTGGAGTGATATTCAAGAACTGGCTGAGTAGCTTTTCTCGAGAATTATTCTGATTTAGATGCCGAACAATCGGTTTTTATTAGGAACACAATATTGGAAGAAAATGTATAAAATTTGCACATAATACATGTATGCAATAACCTACCTAGTAAGAATTACACAGACATTTTGATGCCCGGGATTTTCAACCGTTTCTGGTTAATTTTTAGTTGCAGAATCCGAACTAACCAGATATTGTCTATCTGATATATTTTTTCAAAATAGGTATGCTACATTCAAATTTCCATCTTCGCTTCACAACTTTTACTATCGCCAGTTTAGAAGAAAATACTTGGATTCAAGTATTTATTAAATGCACACCCTAATTTTATGCTTTTATGATCATATTGAGGCCGAAAGTTTCAAGATTCAATTTCCACTAATTCTAGGTAATTCTCTGCTTTATGTTTCCCAAAAAATGTTGGTACTATTTGAAGAAATGAACACCAAGCTTTAGGTAGAACCTAATTCATCGATGTGTAGAATAGTGGATCTCTAACAAAATTGCTTATAGTTTTGCCATGCTAATTTCAAGAAATTCACCTGATTGAACATAATTTCCATTTCTATCTGAAGTTATCATGAATTGCTTCATCAGTCAACTTAATATGCAAAGACGGAAGTAATATTTTTTCTTTCATAACATAAGCTTTGTTGATTACGTTTTGAACATCTTGAACGCCAATATATCTGTTAATCATGTGTTCATTTTTAACTCTACTATTTCGAAGGAATTACAAAATAAGGATATTTTGTATACTTATCCACTTTGTTGTGCAAGAAGGAAGCTTATAATTTTTAACACAAATTGCCCGCTGATTATCTTCGTATTTGATTTTTCAAAATGAGCACAATTGTTTCGCATTTCTTCTTCATGGTGGTAATATGATTAATAGAAACTGAACCATACTTGTACCCATAAAAATTGCACCAAACATCTGGAGTGTATATATTCGGCTAAATAGAATTTTCAGTGGCACATTTCTATTTCGATAGTTAACGATATGATAAATGAATATGAGACCTATATATTTATTCCCTCAATAGCTGAAGATATATTTATTTCTTTATTTTTGGATAGTATCAGACCTAACATCAATTAACCAGAAGATATCTCAAAAACTAGAGATGATATTCCTTGCCTTTATACCAGAATTGTTGGTCATTATTGGTCCAATATAATTGAGCATTGAGCTCGGCATTGAGGATGTTCTTCGAACGTCGGAGTTTGAGGAAAACGTGAAAGGCTGTTCGAAAAATCCCTAATTCCATTGTATATAACAAAAAGAACGTCCAACCGATATTTCCATGTAACAAGGAAGAATAAGTTTTTTATCTTGCAAATGCATATTCGAATGGTCATTAGACTAGATCAATAATGACCACTTTTGCAAGGAATATAAATCACAATATGCAACATAAACCTTTCTTCTCTAATACCTTACCGTAGAACTCTTGAAAATATAATTGATGCAGGTTGCTATGGTGTTTGCATCAGATATTCTAAAAAAGCAAAGCTGACATTCAGAACAACAAATGATTCTATTGATGTCCCCATTGTCCATGTAACAATAGACCATGTGTCTTAGTGTGTTGTTTCTTGTTTGGGAGAGTGGAACATTTGAATTTCTATTGGATAGAATCAACGTTATTTTTGTCGAACTTGACCTAACCTGATTGAGAATGATGTGAAAAATCAAATTGCTCCATAATTGGAGAATCATACAGGGCGTTTCGAAATTTAGTGTCAAGAGTTGCAGGTGTAAATAAGATCGAGTATCAAATCAGCACTGCATGAACGAAAGAGTTCATGCAGTGAAAAAGGGCTGAAAAAATATCTCCCTGTAGTTTTTTCGACCACTCGCCATTTTGAAACATTACCTACCTTTCAAATCTAATTTTAACTCATTAAAAACTTAAACAACTACTAAAAAAAAATTTTAACTTTAAAGCAAATTTAACGGATATCGTAATTGAGTTTTAAATTGGCCTGAAAAATATACCTCTTATATCTTGATAACACATTTTGAAATCCTGCAGATATGCTATATCGTTGAAAAACAAATTATCCGCTCTGTAATTTACATAGTTGACAGACCATCCACCTTTTCAAAAAAAAAATAAAATGAGCATTGAGAATCAATGCTTATGAATACTTTCTGCTCACATAACATGGCAAAATTTCCTTATTGTACCTACATATGGAATACAAGTCCCCATTTCTGTGTTCTGCGTAGACTTTGTATTATTGACCATTGCGCATAGATATAATGACCAATTTATTTTTTTTAGAGTAATTATTGACGAATATAAAATTCATGGAAAACCCTGGAAAATTCCACCAACTATATTTTGATGCTGGATGACAGATGTAGGTACTCGAATTACATGTCCAATTTGATACACCTACGTAACTTTAACGATTTTATATTCCTTTCAATCAGAAATTAACTGAACAACCGACAACGGCCAAATTGTATTCGTTTGGCGAATTCGAATTCGCTGTATCAGAGTTACTGCCTGTGATTGGACGAATTTTAGGAATTTCATTACATGTATATTTATTGCGAAGAATTAGCTGATTAGAATTTGTTGTGAATGGAGAAAATACTGAACGACAACCATTGTAGTAATTTTCACAGTTTAGTTTGGATGGAGAATAATCCAAAAATGTATTCTTAATTTTCCAGATATTTTCTTGGAATGCGTGAGCGAACATGAAAAAAGATGAACAATACGGATGTTTCAAAAGCGTAAGAATCAAAAAAATAATGCAGAACGTAAATACAAAATTTAGGAAAAGCCAAGCACAAAAAAACATAAATTGTATAGGTATGTGAATATTCATACCAAAGAACCAGACACCTGAATATATGAAAAATGGTACCGACTAATTTTGAATGTTGATATTTTCTTTTATATATCTTTATGCCCTTAATTTGTGAAACTGATCAGAAATCTCTGATCAATGCTCGTTCCCAACTTATGAGGTGTTCAAATCAGACATATGTATAGTCATAAAAGCTATACATGTAATATATTATAACTTTTGAACCAAGGAACATATTAGAACTTTGCAGCTAAAAATTCTATTCTTCATTGATCGCTAAGGTATTTATAGTTTTCACTTATGAGTTACATGAATATGCAGAAAATGTATTTGCTTAGCTCATACACTGTTTTATTTTATTATTCGCTTAGTATTTCACTATTTTCATGGGGATATTAAAGGCAAAATAATATAATATTAGCATTCTTGAATGGCACACTATCCAGCAAAGTTACCCATATCAACTGTAGCCGACGATATTTATTGAATCCTACTTCAGAGCAGAGAGAATTCCTGGTAGTGTGTCATTCAAGAATGTTGGTACTAGTTTCTTTAGCCTTTGATATTCCATTGAAAATAGAGAAACAATAAACGAATAATAAAAGTAAAACATTGTCTGCGCAAAAGAGTGAATCAGTTACGTTTTCTGCCTAGTGATGTTACTCAATTAAAGGCGATAAATACCCCTAAAAAATTGAAAAACCGATACGATCAATTGATAAGGACCCTTCTGGCTGCAAAGTAGTGAAAAAAACTATTCGAATATGCTCCATAGCTTGAAAAATATGAAAATAATAGATTTGTAGCTATGTCTTCTTCGAACACACTATAAGTTGAGAACAAGTGTTGACCATAGTTTTCTGATCAGATGTTTTTATCGAGGTCATTAAGGACTACGAAAAACCATACTTACATTTGAAATCAACCATTTTTCATACATTCAGGTGCTTGGTGCTTTTAGGAGATTTGTATCATCAGAATCATAAAATTTTAATTTCAATGAACGAACATTCGAAAGCCTCTGGTGAAGATTTTTTTTACCTTACTTATGTATTGTACTGTAGAAGAAAAAAATTCAATCTTTTGTAATTTCCTGTTTTTTAGGATTTGATTCTGCTAACCTCCCGTATATCCAATATCGAATGACGCAAAACTTCACCACTATTTCATTCGATATTTTTACAAGGTTGAATTCACCCCGTTACATGGTGATAAAACCATCTCACACGAGTTCCATCATGAAAAACGGGCCCAACTTACACCATTAAAAATACCGAAAGGCCTCTACCGAACTTATTTGTACGCATGGGAAACTTTCGCTATATCGCCCAGATGATTCGGACAATATATCTCGCGATGCTCTAATTTTTTCTTCTCCGGCTGACATAATGAAAGAACTTCCTCTGTTCCACCAAGGGTCTCGAGCATCTACTTGAGTGAATTCTGTCTCTGTGATGAATTATGAGTACGGGAAGAAGTGGAAAAATCTTACTCCTCTTAATTAAACAAAAATGAGACGGTCGAGTGTAAAGGAAGCCGATATCGATCTAGGGTTTTCACAGGAATTTCCACATTTTCCACGCTAGAGATGGGTGCATTATTCGTTTGGTTCGAATGGAAACGTACATGGTACAGAAACTACTAATGATTTTTTTTGCGTAGTAACAGGCCAATTAAAAAGTCCCCGATCTACCATAGTAAACACATTTTTTTGCCAAAATTCGATTTTATTATTCAACATAGTTGCCTTCGAGGGCGATACAGCGATTAAAGCGATCTTCCAATTTTTCGATACCATTTTTGTAGTACGATTTGTCTTTCGCTTCAAAATAGGCCTCAGTTTCGGCGATTACTTCTTCATTGGCGCAAAATTTTTTTCCAGCGGGCATTCTTTTGAGGTCTGAGAACAGGAAAAAGTCGATGGGGGCCAGATCTGGCGAATACGGTGGATGCAGAAGCAATTCGAAGCCCAATTCATGCAATTTTGCAATTGATTTCATTGATTTGTGACACGGCGCATTGCCTTGATGACAATGATTCCGTTTTTTAACGATTTCATCCTTTAAACGATCCAATAACGCTATATAATAATCGCTGTTGATGGTCTGGACCTTTTGGAGGTTATCAATGAATATTATACCTTGCGCATCCCAGAATACTCATGCCATAACCTTGCCAACTGACTGTTGTGTTTTTCCTTGCTTTGGATTCGGTTCAACGTGTGCAGATCACTCAGCTGACTGTCGATTAGACTGCGGAGTGAAATGATGGAGTCATGTTTCATCCATCGTCACATATCGACGCTAAAATTCAGGTTTATTGCACTAAAACAGCTTCAAACACTGCTCAGAATCATTAAAACGTTTTTGCTTTTGATCGGTTGTGAGCTCTTCTGCCTCCCATTTTGCACACAGCTTTCTCATATACAAATATTTGTGAATGATATGATGTACACATTCAGATGATATCTTCACAATGTCTGCTATCTCGATCAACATGACTTTACGGTTATTTAAAATAATTTTGTGAACTTTTTCGATTTTTTCGTCGGTGACAGCGTCTTTTGAGTATCCACTGCGTTCGCCGTCTTCGTTGCTGATTTCACCACGTTCAATGATGGTTGATTTTCCTGGTGCAAACCCCGGAAACTCTTCATCAAGCCAAGATTTTGCTTCCACTGTATTTTTCTCTTCAAAAAGCAATATTTTATCATCACACGAAATTCTTTCTTCCATCTTTTTTCAAATAACAGAAGTAGCTACATTCACAACGCAATATCTCACACGTATCGTTTGAAGGTTGGAACTAACTAAAAATCATATGGATTTAGATTTGATACTAGCACCGCCATCTGTGCATCAGACCGGGTACTTTTCAATTGGCCTAATATTGCTGTAACTTTTCTTTTGTTGAAAATTTTTCCTTTCTGTGAAAACATTCTTGTAGCAACTTTTTATGTTTAATTTATGGTGACGGTAATTTTCGAAAACTGATATTTTATGAGATATCGCTATGAAATTTTTTCTTCAAATGGCACACCCCACTAAACGATATCCATAGTACTATTGCCTTAATTTCAATAAAAATTAAGTGAATTAAGGAAAATAATGTATGAAACTCGTACAGAAGGCTCATTCTTATACTCGTTCATTCAAAAACTCGCCACTTTGTTTCTCAACTCGTAGAAGAATATCAATTTCTTCTGCACTTGTATCATGAATAAATATTGTCAAACTATCCGTATCCATGGTTACGTCGTTGAAAACACCAAACATAATTTAAACACAGCTGGTGTTTCTTGATAATACCAACCGTCTTCGGTTTGTGATTGCTCAGATAGAGTAAACATTTTGATATGAGTGAATTACTCATGCAAATATCCCATTTTAGATTATTTGTTTGGGGTATTTCGAGAAAAATATTGATATTCTTTAGATACCTGCTGAAACAACAAAAATAATACAAATTAATATTGGGACTCCTACATAATACCTTGTGTTTACCAGGTAGTTAAGCGAATTGTATCATACCTCTATTTAAAGAACAAACGACTTTTTGTTCGTGCAAAGAATACCAAAAGTGATAAATCAAGTTTTCTTAAGAGAACCTCTAATTAGTGAACTTGCACTCAAGATAAATAGTACCATTCAACGGATAAAAAACGATTTTTATCTGGCTTATACCTGTTGTTCGGCTCAGGCCAGTTATACGTAAATCAACTTCTTTACTTTCGAGCCATAGAAATGACGACGAAGGTCGTGTTTTCAGGAAGTTGATGTAATGATCTATGGAAACGATCTGTTGAAACATCCGTTTTGAAGAATATCATCGGGTTCGTCTACGCTCTTATCAGCTGGTATGCACAATAGGAAGGTATTTTTTTCGAAAGCGATACGAAATCATCCAACCAGTGCTCTGTGATTTCAAATCAATAAGCATAAAAAGTTGGCTGCCTGGACAGGTCTGTGCAATTTCCTGTTGATGAAGTTCAAATTCCACAATTTTGGTCAATTGTTACTCGTCATTGTGAACTTTTCGATCGACGCGACAAAATTGAATTATCGTGAAATTTTCGAAATTTATGTGAACGCCTGAATATCGAATTCCGCTGTTTCAGAGCGTTTCTGTGTGAAAATTATTTGCAGTTAGCAAACTAGATGAAATCGGAACAAATAATTTCTGGCTCATACTATTATTTTATTTGATCATCGTTTGAAATGTACCTATAGTTTTTCACCGCAGAATAAATGCCAGCAAAACTGGTTTCATTATTTTATTTGCTTTTGTCTAGAGTTCAGGTTATTTCGCCGGTTTTTGTATTTGCATTAGCTATGTACGTTCATCAATAAACATTACATTCAACTATCTTTCGATATGTTTCATATTTATTCAATGATTTCTGAAAAGAAAAATTGTATGATTCTAGTCCTCAAAATATGATATTCTGCCCAATACGCCTTCAAAAATATAGCTAGTTTTTGAGGTACCGGGAGTTTGAATATAGGTTCTGATTATAGCAATCATTTTTTACAATTTCCATTCGAAATTTGGAAAATTTATGTCTTTTGACTCTTATTCAACTTTGTCTCATAAAAAGTGCTAGTTACACTTGGTTGTGTTTAGTAAATCAAAGCAATTATCGACCACTTTTCAAGTAGCATATCACTTTTCAACCGTTGTCAATGAAACAGAGTGAATTACTTATCATGCCATTATTTGTCTTGCACAATATTTTACCCTTGAAAAAATAGTTTTATCAATACGGGAACGTCTTCTCCATCCATATTTCGAACAATAAATGTAGCGTCACTAGACTTCCTTCTATGTTTCGAAATTTTGAGGTGCATCTTTTGAAGCTTGTTATTGACTGGAGGCGCCATCTGTGTGCCAGACCAGAGACTTATTAACTGACATGGTAGTCTATTCCCGCATACAATTCAAAATTCAACTGGTCAGTTCTTGTTCAATCTGGCGTGTATGTGCTTGAAGTATTCGTATAACGAATTCGATCCCTTGGTCGTCTCAATTTTCTGTGAATCGTTTTTGCGAAAGGGTTCAAACGTTGGCTTTTCACCAATTCAACCGAGCAATTGTTTGAAATATATCAGCAACTCGGCGGATAATCAATTACATCCATCTATCGTACTCTTCCAGCTGTAAACACCGTAATTGTGTGATTTGAACATGAAAGGCAACGATGAGAAATATTTTTGTGTGGGATCATTCGCCGATCTTTTTTCTTCTTCTCTTTAATGAACAATCTTCGTAATCGAATAAAACGTCAGGTAGTTAGAGCAGCCCCCAAAATTATAGGTTTGAGTGCCTCCTGATTTTTTGGTGATATTTTTCAAATTTATCGCAACAATCAAGTTATGCCATCTTTTTTTTTCATTATCAATAATTTTGAAACTATAATATTTGGTGTTTTTCTTTTTTCGTCATTTTTTCTCCAGAGAACATCTGATAAAATACAGGGTGATTTACCGCGATGGCCTATTCGATTTTATGGAAAACTAATCATAATTTTTTGCATGTTGGGGTTTGAGACAATGATCTTTCTCCCTTAAATATTTTCAGATTTCTACATCTTCCGGTTATGCCGGAAACAGACTACTACATCCTTACCTCAAATGGCACACCCAGTCTATTATTGCATAATTAGATAGTTTTTAGATGAAAATTTCATCAATTGGGTAAAAACTCAATGGTTTATGAGTTAATGGGAGTCTTATGAAAAATATGTGGCGACGAAGACTCACATTTTTTTTCAATATTTCTGCAAAAGAAGTTTTTGCGGAAAAACCTTTTCCGTTTTAGATTCTTGAAATATTCAGTATTATAAGACTGTCTGTGGTTTGGACCAAAAGTGTCATTTTAATTTAGGATGTAGTAGTCTGTTTCTGGTATAACCGGAAGTTGTAGAGATCTGAAAGTATTTTAGGGAGAAAGATCATTGTCTCAAACTCAAACATGCAAATTTTTCAGTACAAATTATGATAAGTTTTCTATAATTGTCTAATTGGCCATCGCTAAGAAACACCCTGTATGCTAGACTTCCAATTGATGGTTTCCGAGTTATACAAATAAATTTTGTTGTCTCAATAATAGAAAACCCCATTTAATCGGACTACAGAATATAATATTCGGTATCAATTTCGTTTAAAATGCAAGTACCACATAAAAGTTTACGAGTATTGATTCTAACCGAAATATCTACTATATCAATTTAAAACTACCGTCATCTCTTAGATCCAACTACACTGCAATCATGAATAATAAAAACGTTATCCTTGCTCCTTCCAGTGAGGCCTATCATAAATTAATTCCAAAGATGATTGTATAATTACGTAAAAAACCACATAAATTGAAATTGAAGAAACCGATTCAATATATCGGCCTTGAAAACGGAACTTTCTTACGTAATTTTAATTGGGATAGGATATTTTGTTTTGAACAACAAGAACTCCATAACATGGGAGACCAATTTCGATCATTTCTTCATTTAAATCCATCTTACGAGCCAGTTCAGTTCATTTCGTGGTGTGTAGTTCGTCTTCAGATATTCCATTCAGATTTTCAAACTGATTTAATGTTGCAGTCGAAATTCGACGAATGATAATTGCTAAATATTGCAAATTGCCCCAGGGAAGGTTAAAGCTAGTTTTTTTTTGGCTAGTATCGTAGCATTTACTTGATTGAGAAAGTATCGAGATAACATTGAAAAGAGAATGATTTCTTAGTCTTGAAATAACGTTTATATGACGTAGTGTTATCTAAAGAAATCATGAGAGTGTTTGAATGAAACGTAGAACGTAGAACATATTTTATTCATCCCGATTTATCAAAATTGATTCTCCCATCCCTTTAAATACTTCTAGATATTCAACTTCCTTTAAAACCTTCAAAGCGGTCAACGTATTCATTATATGGCTTCTATTGACTCAAAGCGTCGGTTGCGAAGTAACTTCAATAGAGGAAGTAGGAAACCACGTTTATTTGAATTTTGATTGGATTGGTAAAAAGATTTATATCATTGCAAAAATCATCAGTTGTTTCGCTGTAATTTTTAGGAAAAGCCAATCTTTTCTATTTGACAGTATTGAAAATCTTGTCCTCTTTATTGACATTCTAAATGAAGGTTTTTTCAATGAGAGGATTCATTTTGATATTAAAAAAACGCAAATATATTTCAAGAGAAATCAATGGATGTTTATTTCGTTGTAAAGGTAAATGTGTGCCATTAACGATATAAGAATATCAGCCTAATAACCTACACGGCTACGGTTGCAGCGCCATATCCTTTTCATGAAATTTTCCATGATCCATGATCGCATATTTCAATTTCCAGAAAAAAATGTCGAATAGAGCTGAATGAGTTTTTTCAAGATTCATTATAAAAAAACCTTTTTCGGCAATCGTCCGAGAAGTGCTTACTTCCCGGACGCTTTTTCTCTGAGAAAGTAGCATTTCCCGGCCTAGTCCGGAAAGTACGTACTTCCCGGACTAGGCCGGAAAAGAATCATAGAATCCATAGCAACCGAGATAACGGCTGACAGTTCATATGAAATTAGTTGTCAAAAATTTGCATGTTTTTTGATCGCAATCGCAATAAAATATGGAAAGCAGCATAGCGATAGTGTTATTTTACATGGTTGCCGAAAAAATATTGTACGCAACACGCCCGAAAATGGTTTTTTTGGACTCACAGACTTCCAGGACTCGCTTACGCTCGTCCTGGAATTTTGTCTATTCGTCCAAAAAAACCCTATTTTCCGGACTTGTTACGTAAATTACTATTCTATATCGTAAGATTATTTGGTCGAGTCGAAATGAGGTTTTATTCAAAATTAGTGTTGACAAATTTTGTGTGCAAATAATTCGTAATGTTATTCTAATTTCTATAATTCACAGCACGTAACACTTGATTCAACTGGCTAATAGGTTTCTTTCGTGTTGGATTTTTCAGATCGTCACTGTGAGTTAAGAACAATTTTTGATTGCAGCATGCACACATGTTCTTCAATAAGTTAAATAATTTGTTGTAAGAAATTCTCTCGCAACGATTATTCATTATTAGGATGAAATTTTATGGTAACGTGGGTTTACAACTAATAGTGCTATGCCTGAAGTAGCAATAGGAAACAGTAACAAAGCCTACACAGAACAAAAATTATTCCTTACCTTACAATTAAAAATAATTCTGTTAACTTGTAGAAATTCTGAGCTTTTTGGAGGTCTCACAGAGGCCTAGGAATCTGGATAGAAGACATTGAACATTTAAAATCTTTCAAAAGTAGACACACTAATAGAAATAGTGATTCTCTTTTACACGACTTTTGTTGACTCGATGTATATGGAACCAATCAACAAATTCAAGAAGCACATTGAAAATATGTGTGTTCAGTATAGTATTTCAACGTATAACATTTTAAATGAAAATCTGAATATCATTATGAGCACCTAATTAGTTTGTTTGATGGTTCTGCTGGTATAGTATATCCAATGTCACTTGAACTAGAACATAAAAATGCTTGGCCATATGTCCCTTTAATGTGGATACTGCGATCGGCTAAATACCTGGGTTTATTTGAAAGTATTGTTAAGTTATAAGTTCACTAGCTTCAAAGGAATTTCTGGAAATTTGGACAATCCTTGTATCATCGAAATATTCTGGATTCCCCCAAGTGACTTTTGATATACTATGACTACTGGTTGCTGGAAAGTGAGAGTCAAAACTAAAATACATGCGGAAAAGTGTGTGAAAACTTACAGACGTAAAACAATATATGGAATTTAATGAGTGAGTTGTTTACGTTAACTTATCTAATGGAACACTTTTTTGGTGAAATAGTTTTCACGCTTTCAAGCTTTTGGGGCTAAAATAACCTTCCAAACTGATTGACGATCAAATAGATTCTCTATCGTAGTTCTGCAAAACCCATTGGAGTTCATGTAACTTTGATCCATTCCAAATCTGTCGAAAATTATACGACCCAATAAAAATTCTATTATGGTGTCGAAACCCCCATAAAATTCAATTGAAATTTTACTCTTGTTCTCGCGGCGCCGTCATTATCTAGATAATTCAAGGGCGTCGAGTAATAAACAATGTTTAACGTCAATTAAGCCGACGGAGGCTAGGATCAAGATTAATTTTCTTCTGTAGCTGAACGACCTATTGATTACTAGAACTACTGACTCATGGGGTGGATCAGAATAAGAGCCGATATTATTTCTGCTCCGCGGTACGTCACATGACGTAGATTGACTCCAATCTACCTCATGTGACGTAGGTGTGTCTTCCTCAAGTTGCACTAGCCCAATTGGACCAGGTTGTTAGTTATAACAGGAGCCGAGCTCAGGGAATACGGACCAACCAATATTTACAGCTACTAGAATATGTTGTGGAAGAAAAAACACCTAAGTACTGCGTGGAAGTCGAGAATATACAGGGTGTCCCTAAGAGACCACGTCAAACGAAAACGGGATGTATATCAGAACGTGCTCTACCTGATGTGAAAAAATTGTTTGTATGAAAGTCTCACAATTTTCGAGATACTTGATGTTTTATGATTATGTTGAATTTTTTCTCTTTAATATTGAAGAATGTTTTAATTTTAGAGCTCTATCTGCAGTATTATCGGATATATAATTTTTTTCGATATCGCCATTTTTCCAATTCGAAAACCAAAGAAGGCGGCCAAAAATGAATACTACTCTTGTTTGTTTGTTGTTTTTGACCAGAGCACAGCATTCATTTCGAGTAAAGCTTCCTTATGGACAGCTATACATGGTGGGAAAATTTCGAGGTTTTAACACTACAACTTTCGAACCAGAGGAGATAGACAAAATCTGATACCCCATCTTCATTCTCTTTTTCTGAGAAACTAACAAGAGTAGTATTCATTTTTCCAATTCGAAAACAAAAGAAGGTGACCAAAAATGAATACTACTCTTGTTAGTTTCTTAGAAAAAGAGAACGAGGATGTGGTATCAGATTTTATCTATCTCCTCTGGTTTGAAAGTTGTAGTGCTAAAACCTCGAAATTTGCCCACCCTGTATAGTTGCCTTTACTCGAAATGGCTGCTGTGCTCTGGTCAAAAACAACAAACCATCGTCAATACTGAATGATATTTGCAGCTGTTTGAGCGGAATAAACAGGTTTTTTGCGTTGCTATGTGGAAGTAGATGAAACATGGATTTATCACTTCACCCCTAAGTTAAAAAGAGTGGAAAGCAGTTGGTGGAAAGGTTATGGCATCCGCATAGTGGGACGTCCTAGGTATATTGTTTGTTGAATATCTTGACTAAGGTAAAATCATCTACAGTGAATATTACATTACGTTATTGAATCAATTGAGTGCTCTTTTTCATCAAGACCTTGTCACAAATCGATGAAATTTATGTTCAAATTTCCGATTACACCCAGCTTATTCTCCTGAACTGGTCCTCAGTGATTACTGGTTGTTGGCAGATCTCAGAAAAATGTTCCAAGGAAAGAAATTTGGCTTCTTCTACAGAAGAGGTTCAGAAAGTCACATGTATCACTGTTGTTCAGGAATAAAGTTGAAGTTCCATGGACAACTACGTTTTTATTGAGTGAAGTGATATATTGGTCCTTCAAGTCGGATTGTGGAGCAACTACAAATTCTATCATACTCGGTAAATGCAGGTTTCAGTTACAGAAACTCGTTAAATCAAAGACGAATAATAGTGGGACGTTACTCCAACTCGGACGTGTAATAACAGCAGCAAGAATTCTAACGAATTAAACCGTTCAGAATGCAGTTCGCGCATTGTGTCTCGTGCAGACTAATTGAAGATTATGTTGAAATCTAGATGAAACCGGAGGGGTGGAGAGTTCGAAGCTCGACCGTGTTGGCAAACGATTCATGTTGAGTTCTGAATTAACATGATTTCTCCTTTTAGTTCGATGCGATAGGCCACGAACCGAATAGATCAGATTGCGAAGTTAACCTGATAGGTGCTAAGTGACAGGAGAATTCATTTAGTTAGATCAGACCGCTTAAAAAAAAACACAACCTGCACACTATGGCTTATTATTCCGGTGTAAAATATCGCAAGTGAGGAGGTTTTGACAGCTAATTTTGTCCTAATAGACCACAGAACTTTCCTCATTTGCAGTCGTTCGAAAAGGCATTTTTTTTTAAAGTATAACAGCATTTATCTTGGAAGGCAAAAACGCAGCTTCAACAAGGCAAACTTCATAAAAAGCATAAAATCTGATGTTCACGACAAATATACCAACTTCTTCTTTTTTTTCTCCTTAAGAAGGCGTTCCGCCTGTTTTCTCCGGTCTATGTCTCCTGTGACGTTGATTGCAGGTTGTGGTGGACGTCCAATGGGTCTTCTTTTGAAGGGTTTGTTGTCCCTGGTGATCTATGCCATTCTGTCCACATGCTGGTTCCACTTTCTCCGCATCTTCCTTATCCATCGTCCACAGAATTTCCCTGTCGGTCAGCCAGTGTGTATCCCGTTATTGTTCGCGTTTCAATTGTCCGCAATATTCTTCTTCAGGCACTTTTTTTACGTAGAATCCAGTGGAGTGCTCGTCTTTTTAGCTGGATTTCCGATTAAGAAGCTATGACCCAAAGATAGGTTTCTTTAATTTCTGTGTCATTTTTTGAAAGCTTGATTTTCGCTGATTTCACAAATATACAACATCGTATGGTTTTTATCAATATAAATAATAGAAAATGGTCAAACACCTTTTCGCATCTAAGAGTCTCAATATTTCTATGGTTTCAACTGTCGATTGACGAAAGAAGACTGATCTTGTTATAGGAAGCTTTATTTTTCTGTGCTCATGAACAGTTGAAACAATAGAAATTTTTTTTCGAACATTTTCTATTTCAGAAATCTCGAATCGATTAAAATAAATAACGATTTGAAGGTTCTTGCGAGATGCCGTGAAAAAATTGAACAAGCGCTCAAAGGTTTCTTTAAATTTTTGACGGAATTCATTGGTTCGGTCCATGAAGAAATACTCAACGTAACCAAGGATCAATCTTCTTCAACTTCACGTCAAATTTGACTCTTGAAAGTTTGTTATTGAATTCGCACAAGTATTAATCAAATTATCGTCTCTTCTTAATTCAATATAACTTTTCAAAGTCTATTAATAAACATAATGAAAACGTCTCTCATAACCCGATGCGACAGTGCGTTGTTTCCTAGACATTTATCCATTCTAGATTATACGACAAGAGATATTTATGATGTAATATGACGGGAAAATGATAATTCTCGTGATATTTCTTGCCCTCTAAGCGATAGTGCCATAAAACTTGCTCCTTCATTGAAAGCATTAGCAGCTTGATTGATGCTCTGATAAATGTGGATGCAACAAGTATTTTCCCTTACGTCCTCCAGTGCGTGATCAATTGGGACCACCCCTGATGAAACCTACTTCCTTCCAACTGTTCACAAGTAATACAAAAACAGGGTGAAACATTCTATTGAGTTCCACCATACAACTCCGCCTTTTCAGAAGTTTTCAGTAATTCTTATTTTAAATTTCTTGTTGTGTATGGTTCCACGTAATTTTAGTCTTGTTTTGGCGTTCACTGATCATCAAGCCTGAAATGAGTGGTTTTATCGAGGGTTTTATCCACAGGTAAATGGAACCCTTGTACAAATAGCAATGGCTGCTGCGTAGTGTTAAGTGTTGAATTGAGACGAAACTCACCTTAGTATACAATAATTTGATTTTATAGGTTCGATTTTCAGATTATTCTGAAGCGTTTTTGTTTTCTAAAAAAAAATAATCAAACAATATTGAAACTTAGCAATAAAAAAAATAAAGTTGAAACATTCATTAATAATTTTCCTAATTTTCTCATATTTTCTCTGATGCGAATTTTCATAATTAAACGATAATTTCAGATTGCATTTATGCAATTCACAGGTTCTCTACTTAGTTCTCTCGAGAAGAATTTGGGATATTGTTTTCTTCGGTTCAATTAGGAAAAGTTATAATTTATTGAAGGTTCTGAAGAGGGTTTTTAAATTATCGACATCTTTGCTATCCATCCTCCAGTTTCACTCTCCAACTCGGCTGTCTTTACTCTTTTTCCTCACAAACATCTCCGGCATAAAATTTAATGAGCCTAATTCGGAATGTTAAGAGTTTCGTGAGCCTCTTTCGAGAACAAATATCAATATCATGAATACGTAATCGAAATCCCTCCTATTTGTTGGCTGTCGATTACTTACCGACGGAGTTGAAATACTAGGTGTATTCGAAAAGTTCACGTAAATACATAATTAGTATCGATCAGGCTATTTTTGCTCGTTTTATTCCACTTCTTTATACTCATTATTACCGTCAAGTTTCAGACCTCTTCATTATTGGCCTCGCCACCCCAGATCTAAGACCTAATGATAATGATACTTTTTCCTTCTTTTTCTGCCTTTCAACGACCCCGTTTTTGTTCGTTGGTGAACCGCGAAGATCGACTTTGAACGATCCTTCTGGTTTTGTGGGTGATTGCACAGGAAATTTAATGTAGGAATTTCAATCTCCCACACAGTCGCTTCTCCCACACAAAAACTCAACTTTTGTTAAGTTTCTGGAGGTACTATGAAATTTGAACATTTACTGTAACTTATAAATCAAATAATTTGACAACTTTGTGTCTAATCCTTCACAATAATATATCTGTATGATATATTCAGTTTATTTTTGTCTTGGAATATATTCCAATTCTAAAAATGACAAATTTAATAATCAACCAAAAGAAAAATTCAAAATGACTAAAATTGTACAAATTGAGTAAACGGTTAATAAATTGAACAACTAAATTAACATAAAGACAGACGTACGTTTCGGAATTTTTGTATTTAATAATACAATTTTTCCTCATCAGTGCCTTATAGTTCAACGGAATTATTGAATTTACAAACTTACCACGTGTATATCTACCTCAACAAAATTGCAAGTAAGAAACCACTAACTAAACGTAACGGTTGCTTTTGTGAGGATTCACAGAACAAGCCATTACTTAAGGTAGTCATAGATTTCTTCATTGTTATTCTTTTGAAATACATATACACATCGACATTTACAATTGAATAAACAATTTCAGAAATTCTAAATTTATCAATTGGTTGATACTGACTCTCTAATCAATAAATGATTACATCAAATTATAAAAGTTTAATGAGTCTTCTTGATGAAGGATATTTAATATAAATCAAATAATTTGACAACTTTGTGTCTAATCCTTCACAATAATATATCTGTATGATATATTCAGTTTATTTTTGTCTTGGAATATATTCCAATTCTAAAAATGACAAATTTAATAATCAACCAAAAGAAAAATTCAAAATGACTAAAATTGTACAAATTGAGTAAACGGTTAATAAATTGAACAACTAAATTAACATAAAGACAGACGTACGTTTCGGAATTTTTGTATTTAATAATACAATTTTTCCTCATCAGTGCCTTATAGTTCAACGGAATTATTGAATTTACAAACTTACCACGTGTATATCTACCTCAACAAAATTGCAAGTAAGAAACCACTAACTAAACGTAACGGTTGCTTTTGTGAGGATTCACAGAACAAGCCATTACTTAAGGTAGTCATAGATTTCTTCATTGTTATTCTTTTGAAATACATATACACATCGACATTTACAATTGAATAAACAATTTCAGAAATTCTAAATTTATCAATTGGTTGATACTGACTCTCTAATCAATAAATGATTACATCAAATTATAAAAGTTTAATGAGTCTTCTTGATGAAGGATATTTAATATAAATCAAATAATTTGACAACTTTGTGTCTAATCCTTCACAATAATATATCTGTATGATATATTCAGTTTATTTTTGTCTTGGAATATATTCCAATTCTAAAAATGACAAATTTAATAATCAACCAAAAGAAAAATTCAAAATGACTAAAATTGTACAAATTGAGTAAACGGTTAATAAATTGAACAACTAAATTAACATAAAGACAGACGTACGTTTCGGAATTTTTGTATTTAATAATACAATTTTTCCTCATCAGTGCCTTATAGTTCAACGGAATTATTGAATTTACAAACTTACCACGTGTATATCTACCTCAACAAAATTGCAAGTAAGAAACCACTAACTAAACGTAACGGTTGCTTTTGTGAGGATTCACAGAACAAGCCATTACTTAAGGTAGTCATAGATTTCTTCATTGTTATTCTTTTGAAATACATATACACATCGACATTTACAATTGAATAAACAATTTCAGAAATTCTAAATTTATCAATTGGTTGATACTGACTCTCTAATCAATAAATGATTACATCAAATTATAAAAGTTTAATGAGTCTTCTTGATGAAGGATATTTAATATAAATCAAATAATTTGACAACTTTGTGTCTAATCCTTCACAATAATATATCTGTATGATATATTCAGTTTATTTTTGTCTTGGAATATATTCCAATTCTAAAAATGACAAATTTAATAATCAACCAAAAGAAAAATTCAAAATGACTAAAATTGTACAAATTGAGTAAACGGTTAATAAATTGAACAACTAAATTAACATAAAGACAGACGTACGTTTCGGAATTTTTGTATTTAATTATACAATTTTTCCTCATCAGTGCCTTATAGTTCAACGGAATTATTGAATTTACAAACTTACCACGTGTATATCTACCTCAACAAAATTGCAAGTAAGAAACCACTAACTAAACGTAACGGTTGCTTTTGTGAGGATTCACAGAACAAGCCATTACTTAAGGTAGTCATAGATTTCTTCATTGTTATTCTTTTGAAATACATATACACATCGACATTTACAATTGAATAAACAATTTCAGAAATTCTAAATTTATCAATTGGTTGATACTGACTCTCTAATCAATAAATGATTACATCAAATTATAAAAGTTTAATGAGTCTTCTTGATGAAGGATATTTAATATAAATCAAATAATTTGACAACTTTGTGTCTAATCCTTCACAATAATATATCTGTATGATATATTCAGTTTATTTTTGTCTTGGAATATATTCCAATTCTAAAAATGACAAATTTAATAATCAACCAAAAGAAAAATTCAAAATGACTAAAATTGTACAAATTGAGTAAACGGTTAATAAATTGAACAACTAAATTAACATAAAGACAGACGTACAAAGTTGTCAAATTATTTGATTTATATTAAATATCCTTCATCAAGAAGACTCATTAAACTTTTATAATTTGATGTAATCATTTATTGATTAGAGAGTCAGTATCAACCAATTGATAAATTTAGAATTTCTGAAATTGTTTATTCAATTGTAAATGTCGATGTGTATATGTATTTCAAAAGAATAACAATGAAGAAATCTATGACTACCTTAAGTAATGGCTTGTTCTGTGAATCCTCACAAAAGCAACCGTTACGTTTAGTTAGTGGTTTCTTACTTGCAATTTTGTTGAGGTAGATATACACGTGGTAAGTTTGTAAATTCAATAATTCCGTTGAACTATAAGGCACTGATGAGGAAAAATTGTATTATTAAATACAAAAATTCCGAAACGTACGTCTGTCTTTATGTTAATTTAGTTGTTCAATTTATTAACCGTTTACTCAATTTGTACAATTTTAGTCATTTTGAATTTTTCTTTTGGTTGATTATTAAATTTGTCATTTTTAGAATTGGAATATATTCCAAGACAAAAATAAACTGAATATATCATACAGATATATTATTGTGAAGGATTAGACACAAAGTTGTCAAATTATTTGATTTATATTAAATATCCTTCATCAAGAAGACTCATTAAACTTTTATAATTTACTGTAACTTATTTTCTAGAGCCAGACTCAAGTTCTATTCTCTGTTTATTTTTTTCAATATCAAGCCTTTGGAATTGTTCGAAAAAAAATCTATTAACATCCACAGAAATTCTCACAATTTGAGTGTTTTTATTTGACGAAATTAACAGGCCAATTGAAAAGTCCCCCGTCTGCCATTGTAAAACACATATTTTTGGCAAAATTCGATTTTATTGTTCAACATAGTTGTCTTCGAGGGCGATACAGCGATTATAGCGATCTTCCAACTTTTCGATACCATTTTTGTAGTACGATTTGTCTTTCGCTTCAAAATAGGCCTCAGTTTCGACGATTACTTCTTCATAGACGCTAAATTTCTTTCCAGCGAGCATTCTTTTGAGGTCTGAGAACAGGAAAAAGTCGCTGGGGGCCAGATCTGGCGAATACGGTGGATGCGGAAGCAATTCGAAGTCCAATTCATGCAATTTTGCCATTGTTTTCATTGATTTGTGACACGGCTTATTGTCTTGATTTAACCGCATCTTTTTTCTCTTCAAATGGGGCAGTTTCTTAACGATTTCATCCTTTAAATGATCCAATAACGATAAATAATAATCGCTGTTGATGGTCTGTCCCTTTTGAAGGTAATCAATGAATATTATACCTTGCACATCCCAGAATACTGATGCCATAACCTTGCCAGCTGACTGTTATGGTTTTCCTCGCTTTGGATTCGGTTCATCGTGTGCAGTTCACTCAGCTGACTGTCGATTGGACTCCGGAGTGAAATGATGGAGCCATGTTTCATCCATTGTCACATATCGACGCAAAAATTCAGGTTTATTGCACTTAAGCAGCTTCAAATACTGCTCAGAATCATTAACACGTTGTTGATTTTGATCGATTGTGTGCTCGCGCGGCACCCATTATGTAAACAGCATTCTCATGTACAAATATTCGTGAATGATATGATGAACACGTTCAGATGATATCTTCTTAATGTCTGCTATCTCGATCAACTTCATTGTACGGTCATTCAAAATCATTTCGTGAACTTTTTTGATTTTTTCGTCGGTGACTCTTTTGGAAGCCCACTGCTTTCGCCGTTTTCGGTGCTCATTTCACCACGTTTAAACTTAGCATACCAATAAAAAATGGTTGATTTTTCAGGTGCAGACCCCGGAAACTCTTCATCAAGCCAAGATTTTGCTTCAACTCTATTTTTTCCCTTCAAAAAGCAATATTTTATCAGCTCACGAAATTCTTTTCTTTCCATCTTTTTTCAAACAACAAAAGTAGCTACACTCACAACGCAATATCTCACAAACTAATCGTCGGACTTTTGTCAAATTTTGGCAGGTAACGTTTGAAGGTTAGTACTAACTAAAAATCATATGGATTTAATACTAGCACCGCCATCTGTGAATCAGACCGGGAACTATTCAATTGGCATAATAAAACGCGGTTTCTGGTGACAAAACATCGATCGCGGCCGCGTATTCAGATTTATGACGTGCAATGGACGTTAAAAATTATTTCGGTCACGCCACGGTGTCTTTTTGTATCCGCCGTGTTTCGACCACGAATCTGTGCCGGAACGGGGGAGGAAAAACAGCCACGCATCGAACTACAGGCTAATTGGGAAACGTATTCGGGGGTTGATTTATGTTCTCGATGGAAAATCGCTTTTTCGGCCTGTTGAGAGCGTATTTTTCCCGACCTGGCGTGTCGATGTTAATTTGGAAAGTTTCGGGCTCTGTCCTCGTATTGGGTAATCTGTCGCGCGTTATTCAAAGCCTGTCTTTAACGAGCGCGCAGGTTTGGACTAGTCTGCGAGTTCCACACGCGACAAGGTTTTTCTACTGATTTTCGTTGTTCTATGTCAACAAATCACTCGTGGAATCCCTCAGGGATCGATTCTGGGGCCACTTATATTTGTTATTCATATTAACGACGTTCCAAAGAATACTGACTGTCACATTGCTTTATATGCAGATCATACTTCCTTAGCTATACAAGATTTACTGATCTCTACTGGTGGCGTGTTATCCCTATGGTTCTTTGATATCTCTTCAGATATATCATTAAGAAAGCCCATGAGAAGTGTTGTGAATGGAGAAATAATTGACAACAAACATTGCAGAGATTGATGGACAAAATGGTGAAAGTGATATGGACACTATCCAATCGTGCCAAAAAGGAAATTCATGAATATAAAGAAAATAAACAATTAACTGCTCCATTGCAGATCCACAAGATACGTATTTGAGAAAGAACATCATTGAAGAATGGGATCATTCCATTGAAGTGAATTGTCGGATCGAGATTGCGCGAATTGCCCTCCTCAAAATGAGAAAGGTTTTCTCAAAGCAACTTAGCTATGAAGAGCAAAATAAGATTATGAATGTTCTATATCTTCTCAGTGCTTTTGTATGGTGTCGAAGCAAGGACATTTACAGAGGTGCTCTGCAGGAAATTAGAGGTGTTTGAAATGTGGTAATATCGTCGTAATTTGAAGATCTCATGGGTAGACCACATCATTAATGAAGGAGTTCTCAGGAGATTTTACAAGGAGAAAGAGATCTTGACCAGTAGAAAAAAAGGAAACTTTAACCTTGGTCATGTCATGAGAAATTCGGAGAGGTACCGACTTCTACAACTTATACTCCAGGGCAAAATTCAAGGAAAAAGTATTGGACGACGAAAAATATCGTGGTTGAAGGATTCGCGAGTTTCGTTCAACTAAACAACCGCAGGGCTATTTTGGGTAGCAATTGATAAGGTCTGTGTGGCCATCATGTTAGCCAACATCCAAAGTGGATAGGCTGCAAGAGAAGAAGTAATTATAAAAGATCACAATATGAACAACTTATCCACTAGATCCGGGGATATCACCAAGCAAGCAAATTATGTCTCAACAACGAAAAAACTAAAACTGTGAGTGGAGAATGTTTCTTAGGCATTTGAATTAGTTTTAGGACAAATCATTGTTCCCAATTGAAACCACAATCACAGCCAGCATTATATCCCATCAGAAGCATAAAGAAAATCATCAAACACCATGCAGATCTTCAAACCTTTTATGCATAATTCTACTGTTGCATTGTATATGGCTTACGAATTTGGGTTGCTTCAGGTCATATACAAAAAAAAGTTATTTTGTGAACAAAAGATTTTTTATTACATAGTCGAACACAACGCTTTTCTTCTACCGTTGGTAGAGCTGATAGCGGACATTAACGATGGAAAATAAGAATGAATGTATTTAAATCTATTGAATACAATTTTATATAGAATTTCCTTTACATTTTTGATGTAAGACAAACATGGAAAGATCACCAAATGAAAAAAAAATGTACTTTGAAATCGAACAATTATTTATTTATTTATTTATTTATTTATATACGGACAAGCCATTTTACATATTAACAAATGATCTATGAAAAAAAACTCACAATCAAGTGAAAAAACAAAATTAATGAAAATTATTAAGTGATCTGAAATAATTCTTCAGTTGAAACAATGATACATTGAAAAGATCAACCTCCACCGAATCAGCAGCCCTCAATGCTCTATCGAGAGGATTGTTCATTCCGTAATTGGTTCTACTAAATTTTATATTGAATTGTTCCCAGGTCCTGAAATTCCTTTGAGGAACGTTTAAATTTATCCTTTGAAGAAGGAAAGGGCTGTCTATGAAATTATGCAGAATTTTGTATATAAGCATAATATCAAAATTATGTCTTCTGGCTTCAAGAGATATAAGGCATAATTTTTCTCGAATCTCATCATAACGGATAGCATCAGAGGTTAATCCCCATTTGTATCCTATCCACTTCAAAAATTTGTTCTGTACCCTCTCAACGGCCTGTATATGTATCGCATAATGAGGTGACCATACTATACATGAATATTCTAAGATGCTCCTCACATAAGCTATATAAATTGTTTTTATGGAGGAGACACTAAAGTCCTGCATATGTCTTTTGATGAAGCCAAGCATTCTAAAAGCTCTCGATGTAATATGACTTATGTGCTCTGTGAAACTCAAACCAGCATTATATTGACTTATGGGTAGGAAATCGTCAATAAAAAACCAGAAATAAATCCTATATGACTATATGTTATTGGAACCGGATGTCGATAACTGTTGTAGTTCCTGAGATCCCATCAAAACATCAAATATGAACCACCCTGTACAAGTTGAATGAATGTAGATAAGGCATGTGGTAGAGACTACAGAATTAAGCGAGAAAAGTCTCAATTCTATTCAATAATCGGACCATGAACGCCTTCAGCTATAAATCAATTTTTCGTCAAAATAATCGATTGAAATTGAAATAAAATATTATTGTTAGTTTTCTCCTACCGGTTTTGTTGGGCAAACAATGCATTATAACATTACTACTAGCTCGTAGGCTGTTGTCGATCAACGTAATGCGAAATTATAGATCTCATATTTGCTTATGTTCTATTGTTTGGTGAAATCTGTGTACCAAATAACTGTGACCTTCGATACTTCCTGATGATTATGAGCATTGTACTGGGCTCGATATCGAGAACTAACGAGCTAACCAAAATATTTTTATCATTCATCCCAATTTCTAATCAACATGGAATGCATGTTATCAATTTTTTGGACTAATATTTTGCTTTAGGTAACTGCCTGAACAGTATGAGGAAGAATTTATAATTTGCCAACGTTTTCTATTGAAAAATAATTGAGATTAACGCTCTAACTCAGGTCATAGTTTTCATTTGGAAATTATTGTAAGGAGGGATTACCACCACGTGGCTCTCCGCGTATCAGTCAAACATTAGGTTTCCCCTCTTCCTGCGATGACCAAACTTTATACTGAGCAGTGTTTGAAGCTGTTTAAGAGCAATAAACCAGAATTTTTGCGTCGATATGTAGCAATGGATGAAAAATGGCTCCATCATTTTACTCCGGAGTCCAATCGACAGTCAGTTGAGTAGACTGCACACGATGAACCGAATCCAAAGCGAGGAAAAACACAACAGTCAGCTGGCAAGTTTATGGCATCATTATTCTGAAATGCGCAAGGTATAATATTCATTGATTACCTCCAAAAAGGACAGACCATCAACAGCGATTATTATAAAGCGTTATGGATCGTTCAAAGAATGAAATCGTTAAAAAACGGTCCCATTTGAAGGAAAAAAAGGCGCTGTTTCATCAAGACAATGCGCCATGTCACAAATCAATAAAAACATTGCCTGAATTGGGCTTCGAATTGCTTCTGCATCCACCGTATTCGCCAGATCTGATCACCAGTGACTTTTACCTGTTCTCAAACCTCGAAGGAATGCTTGCAGGAAAGAAATTAAGTGCCAATGAAGAAGAAATCGCCGAAACTGAAGCTTATTTTGAAGCGAAAGACAAATCGTACTACAAAAATGGTATCGAAAAGTTGGAAGATCGCTATAATCGCTGTATCACCCTCGAAGGCAACTATGTTGAATAATAAAATCGAATTTTCCCAAAAAAATGTGTTTTACTACGGTAGACCGGGGACTTTTCAATTGGCCTTTTAAATACATATAGAAGGATCTGCTTCGTTGTTCGCAAGTAAAAGGTTTTCCTCCCTTTTATTAATATGGCTCAGTTAACTCCAACGAATGACCAGCCGGGCATTATATGAGGAAATAAAGCAAAAACACATTTCTCATCACTCACAAATAAACTCCTTTGAAGTCGACATCGCAAACCGTGGAAAAATAAGCGGAGGCGACTTACACCGCCTCTCATCATCTCTCCGGGAATGGCACGATAGAAACGTCCGAGTTTCAAGCCGTGTCCGTTGCTTTTTTTATCTGGAAATTTCATCTGAGGAACTGAAGTCTCAGTGACATAATCCCCAGGTCATAACTCTCGCTAAGCCTCCACATAAGGGCCGAGCTCATCCCCTGATTCGTTTGGAATACGTCCCGAAATCTCCCCGCAATGAAGCAATAACCTCGGGGACCCCATTTTCCCGACTGATATTTAAAACATGAGAGACAATCGCGTGGTTTACTGTCGGCCGCAATCCCGTATGTGTAGTGCACGAACGGGGGAGAAAAAAGAAGAAGAAAAAAAACTCTATGGTCCCTCGTGCCGTGGCGTCGGTCTTCTCGCGCCATTCGCCTGATGGCTTTCTCCCGAATCGACTTATTGTTCTCGTCAGTTTAATGTTCATTTTTCTTCGGCGAAGTGCCGCTACGTCGACGGAGGGAAATTTGCGACGGTATCCGGTTTTATCGACGCGGATTTGAACGATAAGCGAGGGTGAGATCGCGTCGTTTTTCCGCAATTGGCGGGATTGCCGTCTGTGGCTGGTCGTTCCCAGATCGCTGCCGGACCGATCGAGTTTAAGCGGTGACCTCGGTCCTCGCCGCTTTTCTGGATATCCGACCTCGCCCACTAATAGGCAATTGAAAAGTCCCCGGTCTATCATAGTACACATTTTTTTTTGTTGGCAAAATTAGATTTTATTATTCAACATAATTGCCTTCGAGGGTGATAACAATAACAATATTCAAAACCACATATTACATCTATGAATACAAAAAAAATATACAAAAGGTATAGGATATGTCCAAAATGATTATATACAAATCAAGTAGTATCTGAGAAGCATTCCTCAAGAGAGTAGAAACACTTAGACCATAAAAAATTTCCAACTGACCCATTGAACTCACTTATATTTTCAATTCTTTTCAATTCTGAAGGGAGTGCATTATAAATTATGATTCCCATATATCTTGGTGATTTTTCAAATATTGATAAGTTATGATTTGTAATTACCAAATCGTTTAATTGTCGGGTAAAATATCCTCAGTTTTTCAAAGAGTAGTCAGCAACAGGTTCTATGAGATACCCCACAAATTGACCTTACTGCCCTCTTTTGAAGTTTGAAAACTCTTTCAGTACATGACGAACAACCCCAAAGCATAATTCCATATTTTATCCTAGATGAAAAGTGGCTGAAATAGTACGAGAGACATATTTCCCCATTTGTGATATCCCTGAGTCTATACAGAGCAAAGCATACAGATGATTAAATGGAGCAGAGTCTGGTAACATGATCTTGCCAATTCAAAATTGAATCAATGATTACTCCCAAAAATCTAACTGAATGAACTTGTTCTATTGAACTCTTTCCAACTCTTAGTAAGAGGCTTTTATTTCTGTGGTCTTCAGTATTTTTCAAAGAGTACCTCATAAACAATGTCTTTTCAGTATTCAGAAACAATTTGTTGTCAACGAACCATTCAGAAAATCGTGTCATGTTATTACAGGCACTCAATAATGCATTCCTTTCGAACACAGTAGTGTATTATCATCAGTAAACATTATCAGCTTAGATGGATCATCAGCAGCATCAGAAAGATCGTTCACAAATATCAGGAATAGTAATGGCCCCAATATGAAACCCTGAGGTACGCCACACCCAATTTCAATATTTTTCCAGATCCATCCACCAAATTGTAATTTTTAAGATTATACAGCGATTATAGCGATCTTCCAACTTCTCGATACCATTTTTGTAGTAAGATTTGTCTTTCGCTTCAAAATAGGCCTCAGTTTCGGCGATTACTTCTTCATTGGCGCTAAATTTCTCTTCAGCGAGCATTCTTCTGAGGTCTGAGAACAGGATAGAGTTGCTGAGGCCAGATACGGCGTATTGTCTTGATGAAACAGCACCTTTTTTTCTTCAAATGGGGCCGTTTTTTAACGATTTTATACTTCAAACGATCCAATAACGCTATATAATAAATATTATGCTTATTATAAATAATGGTCTGGCCCTTTCGGAGGTAATCAATGAATATTATAGCTTGCGCATCCCACAATACTGATGTAACCCTGCCAGCAAAATGTTGTGTTTTTGCTCGCTTTGGATTCGGTTCATGTGCAGCCCACTCAGCTGACTGTCGATTGGCCTCCGGAGTGAAATGATGGAGCCATATTTCATCCATTGCCACATATCGTCGTAAAAATTTAGGTTTATTGCACTCAAACAGCTCCAAACACTGGTCAGAATCATTAACACGTTGTTGCTTTTGATCGATTGTGAGCTTGCGCAGCACCCATTTTGCACACAGCTTTCTCATATACAAATATTCGTGAATGATATGATGTACACGTTCAGATGATATTTTCACAATGTCTGCTATCTCGATCAACTCCACTTTACGATGCATTTGCGGAAAATACGCCCCTGAAATCTCGATACTGAATTTTGAATCACCCTGTATGTAACATTAAACTAGAAAATATCATCTACAATTTAAGTATCACAATTTTTTTTGTAAAATCAATAATTTAGGCGTAAATGTGCCGCAAATTACACTTCAATATTAGCTTTGACTAAAGAACTCATTTCCACACAACGTTGATGTCTACTAAGCTATCATCAGATTCTGCAATCTTGTTATGGGAATGGACAAAAGACAGAGCTATGGGAATAAAACAGAAATCAAAAATGGGCTAATTGCTGTTACTACACTCAAGCCCACAGCTCCAGAAACCTTGTTGAAACTCATTTCCTGTAAATGTAAAAAGGGATGTCTTTAATTTTTTCTAAGGGTATTAAAAAACCCTGGGTCATAAAACTCTACATAATATGAAACCGAAAGAGTAGATATTGTTCACAAAATTTTTTTTCGATCTCATAGCTTCATTCTTAGGGGTTGAAAATAGCAACCCCCCTATGATTTTCCTCTATGTTTCCTAGCCCTTCGCTCTTGAAAGGTCAGAGAAGTTCTGATTTATGCATGCGAAACGAACACTGTTTATTCAAAGAGGCTGAAATTCTTACTACTGATCTCCATACCAAAATTCATCGAAAGCAGACGGTACAATGTGAAATATTGAGATCCCAGTTACGAACACCAATTGTAGAGGTCATGCACCTTGAACTAATAATTTTTTAAGATCAGAAATCAAAAAAACCTCATCATCCCAAAAGTGAGACAATGCTTTCCCATCATGTCGATAATCATAAAATTTGAGGAGCAAGTGTGATCTATGGAGAGTCTGGTACATGGTAACTGTTCGCATATTGGTCATACGAATCTGTAAACACTATGTTGAGCCCCCGATTCTGAAACATCTTGTGGATTTATTTTGACGTAAAATTGAATTTTTTTTTCATGGCACTCAGCTTGAATTTTTGTTATGAAAAACATCTTTGAGAAGACCACTCCAAAGCTGGTGATAGAACTATATCCTTTGCTTTGTAAGTAGACAGTAACATTGAATCAATCGTACCTTGTGTATATTCACTACTGTGATATTGTATTTAGCTTCTTCCAGTTTTTCTGGAATTTGTTCAATATGATTCAATAATATTCGAATATTTCATGAAGTTACAAGAAACACGTACATTTTCATGACCAAGAACCAGTTTTGTGTTCTTGTCAAGTTGTTCCATTTGTCAAAGGTCGATCTAATGAACATCGATTTCAGTTCATATTTTTTGACATTTGTCAAGAGATTTTCTTCAGAACTCAATTTAACGCAAATAACATGTCAGAATCATGTAAAGAAAAATGAAAACCTTATCTAAACATGGTTTTCTCTTTAGGATGCCTGAAGAAATCGTTGCTTGCGTTGGTCGCAGTCTCCCTGCTTGTGTCCATCGGACAGTTGATATTGATTTTCGTAAACAATAAGATTTTCGGAGCCCTCATGTTTGTGATGTACATTTTGTTCTTCCTTGCAATACTACTGGCCTTATGCAGGGACTCAGTGAGTATGTACGCTGCAGCGGCGGTTCTTCTTGTAGTATTTGTCATCGGATGCTCGCTGATACAGTCGTATGCTGTCGAGGTGAAAGGCTTACTCGTTCTAAAAGAGGATGATGGGAATTCTACCACTGGGAGATATAAAAGGGAAATGTTGCCTCAGGTAATACAGCCAGAGGTCCTGTGGAAACCTCAAGAACCGTCGGTACCCTGGCAATCATTAGGAGATCGTTTTCCCATGTACCCCGCCAATCCTCAACCTGTGCCAATGGAAGCTGCGCCTCGTCTGGCTCCAGAACAACCCCCTTTCGACTTCCAACCAGTGCCAAATCTACCACCCCAACCCGGAATGCCGACCCTCACCGTACCAGAAGTTCCCACAGTTCCGGAATCGGAAACCATGCCCACCTTCCGGAATGTTGACCTGGATCCTGATGACAGTAGGTGGGGCGAAAGAGCTGCCACCCCCTCCCCGAAAAAGAAAAAGTACTTTTGGAAGAATGAACTGCGATGGGCTTCGAATGTGCTTGGCGTCCTGCACGTCTTGTTGCTGGCTGATGTCATCTGTATCTTGTACGAGATGCTGTTTGGTGGTCGTTACAGGTATCGAACGTGGTGCTGATGGTGAATAAGATCTGTTTATACTTGAATTTATGTTGTGACGTATATTAAGTATTTGCCTGTCAGAATCGATATTTATCATTAGTGGATTGAAATAGGATTATATTTTAATGGGTATATGGATTGGAGGAAAACTAAATGGAAAATATATATTATTGTTTTAATTATTCAGAATATAATTTTGCATTTTTTGGCGAGTTTAATAGTTGGAATTTTTTCACCTTCCCTTTTATATGGAAACTCAACCCATTAAAACCTTTGAATGCAGCAAAAAATTCGATTTGGCTCCGAATTATACGTCAATAGCTTTTGGCGTTCCTGAGGAAATTTATGGACGAAGTTTTTGAATATTTGTGTCATATTTCAAAACGTGGAAATAAAAATAGCTCCTATAATTCCCGAAAAAAGTTTTGAATAGCGGAATTTTTTTTAATTCGATTATTAGAGAACTTATATATATATACATTTCAAAACGTAAACTGTAAATATGTCGAGAGATTTAAATTTTTTTTTACTCGCAACAAGAACAATAATTTCAAAGTCATGACTTTCTTGGAAGTCTCCTCTGAAAATATGGGCATTACAACCTCCCTCAATCAAAACGTTCTAGAGATCTAGAAATTGACATGTTTCACCACGTCGGTTTTGGCTACTGGTTCAAAATAGGTTGAATCCGTTTTGTTCGTTTAGTTTTTTTTTTCGATTTCATGAATATAATGTCACAGTTCAAGCTGGAAAATGAGTCAATATGATTTCCTGAATCTTTTTATGATTAGTGCGTGATAATGGAAGTTTATACTGAATTTGATCGATTCTCTTATGATTAATTTCCACTGTGAACTATTTAGGACGGGCTCTAAATCAGTACTTCTATGAGTGACTTGGAACGACTAATACATTTCTGATGGATATTATTGTTGATGTTTTTATCATCACGATCATTCGTTGTTTATTGAAAGAGTTAATTTGAAAGTATCATTGTAGATACTTATTGGTTATTAGGGATAGGTCAGCTATAAATTTCAGTGATGTCGACAAATGATTGTTGTCGTATGATAAATATTATCCAATTAAACGAATCAAAAAAGCTCAGATCCTCATATGGAAATATATACAGAGAAGGTAGCTAGAAAAATGAACAATGAAAATTTTTGAATATTCATTCTTAAATTATATCTCATTATTAAAGGTTATCTGAAGACATTTTTCTGGATTGAATTCAAACCTCTGAATATTTCATATCTCTTCGATAATTTGTTTTTATGATGGATGAAAATTATCTAAAAACTTATGAAAAAGTAATACGAAATATGAATTGAAAAATTATGATAAGACCATTATCAATGTGCCATTAGGATTTACTCAGGTAATTACTCAAAAACTTTATTATGCAACTTCATGACCGACATATTATTGTAATCTATCAAATTATATCACCATATATTGACATGATTATATTTCACGTTCTGCAAGTATACTATTAAAAAGAATTTCCCCTAACCATGGATTTTAATTTATGTGACGAAAAATATTCTTCTCTGAATTAATGAAATATTTAGGGAAATATATATTTCTGTTGGTTTATTATTCCTCTTGAATTCTTCAAGGCAACTTTTTTTTTGTTATATAATATACAGGGTGAATCTCGAGGAACTGTACATATTCCTAACACATATAGTGGCTACTCAGCTGAACATCATAATATGACCTTCAGGGATTCATGTATCTTTAGGAAACAACATATTCAGAATTCTGAAATACCAAGTCCGGCACCAAAAAATTTGGAGGTTTTTGTCTTTCGCAAAAATTTCAATTTTCAATGTTTGATAGGATATATACGAACCGTATAGTACTGAATTTTTCCTAACACTATTGTAAAGGATTTTTAATTAAATAGTGAATTTCAGTTTTTGTTATCGCTTAGCATGAAATGATGATTTTCTCATTGAATTCAGTAAAAAAGCTTGAAGTATGGTGTCATCTCTGCACATCATACAGAATTTTCATAATTTTGCGCCGTGTCCAGGTTCGGTTTATGGAATTTTCATATCATTTAAAGCGCAATTTGATGTTCTACTGAGTAGCTCATAGTTACTACTAGGTTTAAATTTCCTCAAGTATTTAATTTTCGATACTTCTCTTCGCTGTGAATCAAATAGACTCACGGTTTATATTTTCCGAGATGGTTACATCATTTATGGCAAATTCAATTTCTAATTTCAATTAGAAATTATCCAATATATCATAGAACAAACTAACAATTTCAAGATGATTATATCGTCAGAACCAAAAAGAATTTGAGAAGAATATAGGGAAAGAAATTCCCAATATTGGCGTTATTCCAAATACATGTTTATGTAGAATAATCATCAAGAGAGGGATTACCACCACATGTCTTTCAGCTATGGCGCTCCTGGGATGACCAAACTTTGTACGGTGTAGGAAGTTGCATTCACTCTAATTTCTTTCTCTTTACAAAGTATATAAGTAGAGGGCAGCACTGTACGACAGTCGATTATTTTTTTCCATCAAATTATAGTTTTACCTATCCTGTAATGATTTTTTGTAGGTTATTTTCCACCAATATTTTAAAAATACATCAATGCTTTGTACATTGAGAATATCATCGATACTTGAAGCAAGCTTTTTTATCTGTATCTTGTTTGAATTGATTCTTGTTTAATTGATCTTATTTGTTTTCCTCTAAGATTTCGTGAAAACCCCATAAAAATCTGTGGTTGTAATAGGAAAAATCTATACTTTCGTTTTGAACTGAGCATTCACGTTGTGGTATTCCATTTTGAGCTCCTAGCGAAATTTTGTTGGACAGCATTATGGAACCTTCGAAATTTCAAGCAGAATATAAAAATATGGGAAATTGATTTCAAGTTTTTTCATGTGGTTTTTGGATTCTATAAATTCCAAAATGTAAACTGTGAAGATTGGAATTTGAATTTTGAATTTTCTGTTCTTGAACGATTTCAATAGTTTATTGTTATTCAAAACAAAACACCAAAGCGATGAAAATGTGACTACGTTTTATATTGTTGAATATTGTATGGTCCGACAATTGCTATCAATTGTTTCTAACTAATTTCTAACCTTAAATCTTTGCGATGGTTCGAAAACTAGATGGGAATTTCATCAGAGTTGCATTTTGCGGAACTGAACGAAGCGTTTGACGTTAAATAGGATTTTATTCGTCAAATGATAAAAATCGATAGACTCAAGCCAGAGTCGGAACACAGACAATTCAACTCATGAACCGTATGTTTGTCAGAAGGGATTTGTCAATATTGACAAATAAGGCAAGTCGAAAGTTTTGCCGCTACAAAGCCAAAATCATGAAGTAAGATGTTCTCAACGTGGTGCCTAAGGAATTTTCTCTTCGGGCTGCTGATAATCGCCTTAATATTGAGTGTCCTCCAAGTCATCCTCATATTCATGAACAATATGATCTTCGGAGCGGTCCTCATGGTGGCCTACATAATCTTCTTCCAGATTTTCATATTCGCCCTGTGCCGGGACTCCATAACGCTCTTCTTCGCCACAATCGTCTTCCTGTTTATATTCGTCATCGGCTGCATCTGCATCCAGTCCACAAAAACGGAGATAACCAAGATTTTCGTCTACGACGAAGAGAAGAAATCCCTCTTGAACAGGAACTTTGTCGAGCTTAATTTAGAGTGTTGCACGTCTTCCAAAACGCCCAGTGTGCGGTCCTTGACCATTTGCTGCCATGACGATCAGCATCTTGGCGATCCTGTGTCGATCCATTGCATGCGTTTGAATCTGGGGAAATATTTCTTCACCAGAGGCTGCGCCAAATATCCCAAATATCAGATGTTCGCAAGGGATACCTCTCTTTACGACAAATATAACGCGGACCCAAGGGATACCGAGGTGGTGGAGGTGGTGACAGATCCGTTTGTTACCGCTGATGACGATGATGATGATGTTAGAAGTGCTAGACAAACTACGGATACTACTGGCGGTGGTGGAGGTGGTGGTGGAGGTGGTGCAGGTGGTGCAGGTGGTGCAGGTGGTCCAGGCGGTGGTAAGAAAGAGAAGAAAGCAAGATTCATCAATGAACTTCGATGGATATCCAATGTGTTGGGAATCATGCATATCCTGATGATTGCACTCATTTTTTGTTATTTATATGAATTGCTGTTCGGATACTGTGACCATCCATATACGTATTGTTGACGAGTCAAAAATAACTAGTGAATTACAGTGTTTGTATTGCATTAATGGCTTCGTTTCTCTTCTTTTATTTTTTGTTTCCGTTTAATAATAGTTTAGTAATCTTTCATAGGTGCGACTCATTTCTTTGGATCCATGGGCACATGGTAGCTGTAGCTGCTGTATTATAATTAATGATATCGATGTCCAAAGATGAGCTGGATTAATACTGAGATTGAAAGACCGAAAGGCTAGGCTTTCTCTCACAAAACACATAGGATAAAATAATAAAGGAAATCACGACGTCAAAGGAATATTTTAGGTGATGTTAAAACATAACGCTCAAAGTTAGTTCCTTAACATTATTGATAATATTGGAAGTTGAACGAAAACTCAAAAGCAAGCAGGTTATTTTACATAAATGTAACTGTAGATAACAATTGTGAGGTCTATTCAACAGTAGGTACATAGTTTTGATTTTTGGATTCTGTTCTTCAAATACTTTCCAGCTTAATTTGTGTCCTAAATGTCGCTGGTATGAGGTAGTAGGTTGAATTTAATCTGGGAGCAAGTATTCTTTCTGATGATGAAAATGATGTAAATAGACCTGCTTTTATGTACCTGCATTTTATGGATGAGGACAGCAACATTATTGTGAGGGTCTTAGTACACTGTCTATCCAGTGGTACTTCAGTTTGGATCAGTTGGTAAACGAAAATACCCAACTATGTCTATGTCTATGAATAGACTCACGTCTGAACAACGCTTGCAAATAGTGCAATTTCATTTCGAAAATAATGGTTCTGTGCGGAATACGTATCGCGCACTACGTCCATTTTATTTTGTTTAGCGATGAAGCGCATTTCTGGTTGAATGGCTACGTCAACAAACAAAACTGCCGCATTTGAAGTGAAGCTAATCCTCAAGTTTATGTCGAAACACCGTTACATCCAGAAAAACTGACTGTTTGGTGCGCTTTATGGGCTGGTGGAATCATTGGTCCATACTTCTTCAAAAACGATGATGGCCAGAACGTTACAGTCAATGGTGATCGGTATAGAGCCATGATTACTAACTTTTTCATTCCTGAATTGAACAACCATGATGTCCAGGAGCTGTGGTTCCAACAAGACGCCGCAACATGTCACACAGCTCGTGCCACAATCGATTTATTGAAAGACACGTTTGGTGACCGCCTAATTTCACGTTTTGGACCTGTGAATTGGCCTCCAAGATCTTGCCATTTAACACCGCTAGACTACTTTCTGTGGGGCTATGTAAAGTCATTGGTCTATGCGGATAAGCCACAAACCCTTGACCATTTGGAAGACAACATTCGCCGTGTTATTGCCGATATACGGCCAAAAATGTTGAAAAAAGTAATCGAAAATTGGACGTGCAGATTGGACTACATCCGAGCCAGCCGTGGCGGTCATATGCCAGAAATCATATTCAAAATGTAATGCCACAAGATTATCTTGCAGATAAATAAAATTAATGTCAATCGAATAATCCACCGTTGTTTTATTGCAATTTAAAGTTCTATAGCTCTAAAAAAAAACACCCTTTATAAAGCCGTTTCTCATTATGTCTCTTAATGTTTTTCCTGCGAAGATTCTCAAAGTTTCCATCTCCACTGTTCTAAGGAGTTTCTAAGTTTTATTCATGTCACTTCGAGTCTCGATGCAGACAAAATCTGCGAAAGATTAACTCAATCAGAAAAACCAAAGTTACCGAAATCGGTAGGATGGACGGAATGGGGTGGGAGAAAGGAAGGTTCGCCTCTCCATTTCGCATTCCGAACTCTCCGAAAGGTCCCAAACTCGATTCCGTGCGATTCCAAACGCAATATGCGAAAATACGTGTCGGCTCGTCGGCGAGTCGACGACTCCTCGCAGCGGAAATGTCGTTAGTCGCGAAAGAAATCTTCAAAATGCAATTTGGCCCGGGTAATCCGCGGGCTGTCGGTCGGGAGAAAATCCCCACGGGAACAGAGACGATGCCGCCGCCGCCCCCCTCGTCTTTTCTGCATTTCTCGGATGATTGCGCGGTGCCGACGTCGAGATTAGTCGTCGTCGAATTAGTCATTCCCCCCCGAGGGCGCGGAAATGGAGACGGGCGAAAGAAGTTTCGGAAGCGCAAAAACGATAAGCCGCCACATCATAGGTATGCTAATCCATCAGAAATCTCAGATTTTTACTTTGATCTTCGACGGAGATGGCTGTCGGAACTGGTAGAAAATTTTTCCAAGGGACGTGGGAATTCAAGATGAACCGATTGCTCTTTCCAATGGACAGGAGATAGAAGCAATGAAATCCGACAATCTTTACAAATAATAATAATAACTCTTTATCATACCGAACAGGAGAGTTCCCAATTAGAGGGTACAAATAATTAAGCATTTCATAAACAAGAAAAAGACATTGAAGAAATCAAAAACTAGAAATTTTCTACAACTATAGAAATGAACTAAAGGGTGTTTTTTTTAGAGCTATAGAACTTTAAATTGCAATAAAACAACGATGGATTATTCGATTGACATGAATTTTATTTATCCGCAAGATATTCTTGTGGCATTACATTTTAAATATGATTTCTGGCATATGACCGCCACGGCTGGCTCGGATGTAGTCCAATCTGGACGTCCAATTTTCGATTACTTTTTCCAACATTTGTGGCCGTATATCGGCAATAACACGGCGAATGTTGTCTTCCAAATGGTCAAGAGTTTGTGGCTTATCCGCATAGACCAATGACTTTACATAGCCCCACAGAAAGTAGTCTAGCTGTGTTAAATCACAAAATATTGGAGGTCACCAAACGTGTCTTTCAATAAATCGATTCAATACCTCGAAAAAAAACACCCGTTATAACTATAAAACCACATCTAAACCAAGTTTATTAGCACTCTCACAAAACCGATACCCAGGTGCCCTCCGAAGCATGTTGGTCCGAGGAGTAGGCAGGACAAACGCCAGCGGATTCCTGGTCACCACTCTCGGCACCAGGAGAGCAGGAAACGGCAGTCTATCCTTCCACTAAGGAGTTTCTGTACGAATTTTGCGCCCTGCAGGGTCTGACGGGCAAGGAAGATTGAAATTTCCATTTCCTCCATGCTACCCGACAGATCAGTACCACGCTCAGGATACCTCCCTGTCTTCCTGAACATGACATATATTGGAAACCATATCAAATTAGCATAATTCAACTTGCTAACAACGAGCGAGAAGAAAACGCCTCTGAGAGCAGACAAATCATCAAATTCCCTGAAGCTTCTGAAGAGGAATCCTAATGACCTACAAAAAGAGGCACATATTTCTTCAATGCGTGAGACAAAACTCAAATCGCTGTCAAATAGGACTCCCATTTCACGAAAGCAGCTTCCAGCAGCAAACAGGTAGTCATCCAATATGATAATTAAAAGTGAGTGGCGAAGTGTAAGTAACTTCGAAGCAAATTAAAAATGATACCATTCCTCAAGCACCATCCGTAGAAAAACTCCAGACGTAAACCTTGCCGAAATTTGGCAGCGCAGAAATGGGTCGGTAGTTTTCCACAAGAGATGAATCGCCTTTTTTATATATTGGAATGATCCGAGCTCTTTTCCATCTATTGGAAAAGGTAGAGGTATGAAGGCTCATGCTTATAATGAGTTGGTGGGGCTTGGCGAGGGCTGAGCTGCACCCTCGCAACGAGGGGATCCGATCATCACAAAACGTCAGCTTATCTGGAAACTTACTCAATATCGTCATGATCTCATCCTCGGTGACAGATTGAATGATAATAATCGGCGGGAGCTGAGTTGAAATGCCGGAGTCGCTATCATCACTCCCAGCCAAGTTCTCCATATCAGAAAAGTGATCTTCAAATAAATCAACAATGTCAACGGGATCATCATACAGAGGTCTATTACTTTGAAAGAGCCCAGGTATTTTTGTAGAACGTTGCCTCTGATCCCAATATCTCCAACACGCAGAAGGATCAGACAAATACCTAGGAATGAAACAAAACCGACGAATCAACCATTCCGGCAGTGAAGTGATACCAAACATTAATCAATGATGCATTTTCCGCTGAATTATCAATTCAAAGAAGTAATATCAGTGTAACAACAATTCTGAGAAGCTGCAACAAAGGGAAATGTGAAAAATCTTGATGACTAGTTACTGATAATTGTTCAAATTAATTGATTTGTGAGAACTGAACGTTAATTATGTTTGCGTTACGCTGACCTCAACGTGAAGTTTGAAATTTTCGGATTTGTTTTGATAACTTTTTAATTTTGTAGTTTCGTTGAAAATTGTTATCAATACATCTTGATCTGTTGGTTTTTAGAAAAAAAATATTCTTGAATCTGGCAGATAGTATTTGCTCTCAAGGAAGTGAAAAACGGAATACAATATCTATTTTCTTATCAAGTTGATAATAATTGGTCACAACACTTTAGCCATTTGATACCTTTGCATTCTCGATTAGGAGGTTATTTGAAGTCGTAGATACGTTTATTGTGAGTTCGCATTCATTTAACTCAAATCTGCTTGATGCAATCAACTACCTGAGTGGAAAACTATTGACTCAGTTGAACATATAGGACACTGAATAAGCTGTATCCAGTACTTCTTGTGGTCGTCTGAATGCTGTGAATTTTGTGCATCAACAAGTCAACAAATAATTCTTTTGGTATTGGCAAAGGAATATATGAGCCAAACTGGGGTTATCCAAGCCAACCACTGGGTCTTCAGAGTTTTGCAGAAATCCTAGCTGCCTATATGGGTTGTGAGTGCAACACCAAAGATTAAATTATACTGAGCTACTTCTGACTAGTAACTTCACGTGGGCCTATTGGGAAATTGAATTCGAAGATTATCCAAATCGGACATGGGCACCGCTGAATACATCAGTGCAGTGCAGTTCCGTAAAATCTTCCATAAAGTGGATGGACACAGATCCAATTCCTGTGCTCGATGGCGGATAGACTCATTCGGGTCTTCCTCAATGCTACGCTCTTCTAGCTTCTTCTGTACGCACCGTACGGCGTCTCTGGGGATGCGAGTTATCAATAAGAGTAAACGTGGTGCGAAAACGTTCGATGGTTAATCGAATTAACTGCTCTGACGGACGATTTTGTCGACGATCAAATGGACGTAGTGCGCGATACGTATTCTGCACAGAACCATTATTTTCGAAATAAAATTGCACTATTTGCAAGCGTTGTTCAGACGTGAGTCTATTCATGATAAATTGCCAAACCAAACTGAGAATAAATCACTTGACAGCTGTTAAATCGGTCGCCATCTTGAAAAGTAATGCCAACTTAAAGTTATATACCTCGAAAAAAAAAAACACCCAATACTATTTTCTAGTCTATAAGCCACTGGGTAGGTGTCAATGTATGGATGTCTGAGCTTGCTTTCATACAGATGAAGCTTTGCCAAGACTAACTTATCGAATGGAATTTCCAGGTTAGATTTTTATGGTGAGTGTCAGATAATCTAGCACCTAAAAGCTATACCGGCTTCACTCACTTAAGCCCGTAATATTATTATGATCATGCAGACAGGACCTGAACATGAGTGACTTGGGACCCTTCACCGGTCGGCTAAAATCAAGTTTCCCTGAATTCCCTCGGACGTCGACGTCGGACAACAAACCGACGCCTCTCCCTCCCCCTGGGTCAGATTCCCCCTTACCTCTGCGGCCTGTCCCGGCGAATTTTAATCTCTCCGTAGGATTCCTCCGCAGGCGTCGATTTTTCATCCGGCCGTCCTACGTCTGAGAATACGTAACGACGCAATTAAAAGGCTTTCCCGCGTCCCGATCCATCAGGACGTCGGAAAACACGGGGACGTTCGCGAATTTCCGGCAAATTAGACGGCCATTATGGATACGATTGTTTCGGATAAATGGCGCGTTCTCTCGCTTTTGTCGGCGAAATTATCATACGATTGCCATTTATCGGTAACGGTGTTATCGAGTGAGCGCCGCGGGGTAGTTTGGGATGGGCGGCCATCGTCGGATGTAGCGAGTCTTTCGGATTTAATGGTTCTTGCGTAGCCTGTTCGAACGTGTTCGCGTTGCCGATTCTTCGTGAATAATGCGACGAGAAGAGGTTCAATCGCCGACATAAAATTAATCAATTCATTGCGATACGCTTTCGGAAAACTAACCGACGGTTTGTCGATGTTCGTTGTTCTTAGTTTGAATCCTATGGTTTATCAAAGAACTGTTAATTGATGTAGCTTATGGCTTTCTTTTCTTAGCCAATACCTCCTAGATAAGCTCAAAGACCAATGTTTCGTACCGCGATTAGTTTATCGCGATATTTGACTCAATCTTTAGAATCAAGTCTGTTCTGACCAATAGGTATGGCCACAACCCAAATATAATCGATGCTGTGTATAAACACCGATTCTGTGATTATCTGCGCTGAGATAATCGAAGTGAAGAAGGATAGGTCTAGGATAACACTAAATATTATTTCTTGCACTAAGTTTATTTTCTGTCATCCAACTTGATACAGGTTTATACAACGTTGAGTATATAAAAAGTAAATCTGACCTTCTTCGTTAGAAGGGATTCCCTCTTAGACTAGAAGTACTCAAACCAAGATTTTCTAGGTGATATTGTCTTAGTGCCTGAAAAGTCAACACTTCATAGTACATGGGCGAACAACTTTGCTTCCGCCGTTATTTATGTTGAGGCTTTATTGTAAAAAAAAACTGGTTATACATTTATGATTCAAAGTATTCTCCATCGTGCAGCTACTTTCTCCCATCTTTCGGGCAGCGTACGAAGAAACTGGTCATCTTTTGAAGCAATCCACGAATCGGTCCAATTTTTTACTTCTTCATAAGACCAAAAATGCTGATCAGCCAGGCCTTGTGCCATTGATACGAAACAAGTGATAGTCCGAGGAAGAAAAGTCTGGAGAATACAGTGGGTGTGGAAGGACTTCCCTTTTCAACGTTTCTGAGTATGTCTTGACCACTTTCGCAACATGGGGTCGAGCATTGTCATGCTTTAAAATCACTTGATCAAGCCTTTGATTCTGGTATCCACGCAGTGCGAATACTATATGATTCGATTCCTCTTCTAAATTTAAAGGCAAAGGTTCACGTCTCGTTGCTAGATTAGATAAAGGTATGTACTAATCGCCAAACTGCAAGCAAATGCTAATGAAAGAACTTTTATTTTTTCAAATTTTCTAAGGGTTAAGAATGGAAAATTTTACGAAAATTTTTTAGGTGAGATCGAAATTCTGCTAAACATGGATCGTCAATTCTGGCACCGCTTACCGATTTTGCGTAGACCTCACAGTTTTGAGGAAATTCGAACTCAGATTTGGGAAAAAATTGAATTTCCATCCAAAAATCGTTATATCTCCTAAATTATTCGTCACAGACCCCTCAAATAAAAACGTTTTTTGAACATCGGATCCTGATCTGAAAGATGGTGAGGTTTCAAGGGCGTAGCTTACGTCCAGGAGTAGTTGCAGCCTAGGGAATTACATCCATTTTTTTCCAAAAATCATATTTTTACCTATAATTTCTGAAATAATGTACTAATCGCCAAACTGCAAGCTTTTTCGTGATCTAGATAGTCGAATCAATCGATAAAATGGTACAATAGTCCCATGAAAGAACTTTTATTTTTTTCCAATTTCCCTAGGTATGGAAAATTGAGATCGAAATTCTGCTAAACATGGATCGTCAATTCTGGCACCGCTTACCGATTTTGCGTAGACCTCACAGTTTTGAGGAAATTCGAACTCGAAATTTGGGAAAAAATTGAATTTCCATCCAAAAATCGTTATATCTTCTAAATTATTCGTCATAGACCCTTCAAATAAAAAGTTTTTTGAACATCGAGTTTTGATCAGAAACATAGTGAGGTTTCAAAGGCATAGCTTACGTCCAGGAGAAGTTGCAAGATCCCGCATTTGTGCGATCGGATTCCCTAGTCAGTATAGTTTTTCCAACAATTTTGTGAAAAGAAGGACTTCAAAAATCCCTTTAAGCAGACTTGTGAATTGCAAGAAATTCACCGAATGTAAATATATCATATTTTGCGAAACAGAAAACTCATTCCTAGATACTTTTTGTGAATGTCAATCATTACATCGGTTGAAAGGCGATCCATGCTAATATATTGAGCGATCTTTGTTAAATACGTTTTCCGTAAAAAACCTCCAATCAGAACTGAATACTACGAGCTGATTGGATTGTACGTATTATGTACTATGTTGCAAAACGATTGTCTGCTATCACATTCCAATCAATAATGAGGCATCGTCGGTTCTCTGGGAATTCGTGGAAACAGACTGCCAGGCTTGCTGTCTGTCAAGTTACTCACGTCAGCTGTATCCAATTAAATTCTATGGTCAACGCTGATCCCGCAGCAATAGCGTTAGTTTCGTTTTGATCTGTACTATGGAGGATATAACAAATATCCACGATTTTTTATTGTTATTTTTGTTAATGTATTGTTTTGGTCAGTTTTAATTGGTCTTTGGTCGAAATGAATGATACTGCAGTGTATTGGTAAAGTCATAATAGGTACTCGATATAATACAGATTTGTTTCACATTGATAATGTTATTCTATAAGGTGTGTGAATAAGTCTTTCCCGTTTTTTTTCAAATTTTGAGCCTTTATTGTGAAAAAATGGTTACAAATGAATTATTGAAAGTATTGGCCATCGCTAGATACAACTTTTCCCCATCTTTCTGGCAACATACGAATCCCGTTGCGAAAAAATTCGACCGGTTTGGCCTCTATCCAGTCATCCACCCATTTTTTGGCTTCCTCGTAGGAATGGAAGTGCTGGTCAGCCAGGCCATGCGTCATCGATCTGAAGAGATGGTAATCAGACGGAGCAATGTCTGGACTATACGGCGGGTGGGGTAGGACTTCCCATTTGAGCGTTTCTAAGTATGTTTTCACCGGCTGTGCAACATGTGGGCGAGCATTGTCATGTTGCAAAATAACTTTGTCGTGCCTGTCGGAGTATTGTGGCCGTTTTTCTCGCAGTGCGCGGCTCAAACGCATCAATTGTCGTCGATAGACCTCGCCTGTGATCCTTTCATTCGGTTTCAGAAGCTCATAGTAAACCACACCTAGCTGGTCCCACCATATACAGAGCATGAGCTTGGCGCCATGAATATTTGGCTTGGCCGTCGATGATGATGCATGGCCGGGTAGTCCCCATGATTTTCTTCGCTTCGGATTATCGTAACGGATCCACTTTTCATCGCCAGTCACGATACGATGCAGAAAACCCTTTCTTTTATGTCGCTGAAGCAGCTGTTCGCAAGTGAAAAAACGCCGTTCGACGTCTCTCAGCTTCAGTTCGTACGGCACCCAATTTCCTTGCTTTTGGATCATTCCCATGGCTTTCAAACGCTTGTAAATGGTTGTTAGGTCAACTCCCAATGCTTCAGCAAGTTCTTCTTGCGTTTGACACGAATCTTCATCAAGCAAAGTCGCCAATTCTTGATCTTCAAAGATTTGCGGCCGCCCGGAACGCTCCTTGTCTTCCACGTCGAAATCGCCACTTTTGAAGCGTCGAAACCATCCGCGAACACTTGAATCATCGACACAACCTTCTCCATAAGCTTCCTGAAGCAACCGATGCGCCTCGGCAGCAGATTTCTTCAAATTGAACCAATAAAGTGAAACTTCCCGCAAATGACGTCGACTCGGCTCAAATTTCGACATTTTCACGATTTCAAAAATTTATGATGCGAAAAAATTTCAACTAATGTGTTAGTGTGGAATTGTTGACAGATGAATAAGCTTTGATTATGACATATGTAACCATTAAATACTCGCACAGTATTGGTGGCGCCATCTCTTACAAAAAACCGGAAAGACTTATTCACACACCTGATATATTCTTATGAAGATGTCTTTTGTGATTGACAGTTGAAAAAGCGACTAGACTACAGCTTAGCAATCCTGTTATGAAAGCCTTCAGAATTAAAATGAGAATATTTATCGCTTCACTTTGTAGAGTTGTCTTAGCAACTATAAGAAATGAGAGTAGTTAATAGTTCGAATTTGGAACATTTTGTTACTAGACCGTATTTTCATTTAAATCCAAGGATGCATTTTAATAAGTGAAATCAAGTTATACAATTTTAATCAGCTTGAATATGGAACTGTTCTGGAGAATATAGGTTTGAAATAATGACCCAAACAGTTGAGCCACATTTCATATGAGAAGGGTATCTCTAAAAACAATTCTCATTTCGAGAAAATTTGTAGACATAAAGGGCATTATTAAGAGTTATCGGAAATGGAATATAAAGCTTAATAGGTGTTATTAGTACTTGTTCCTACTTTTACTTAATTACATATACTATAATTATACGAATTGTCAAAAAGTATCATAACATGCAAGTACCTTTCAATTACACCATTGTGATAAAAACAAATAAAACTCATGTTATATTTTATTCAGACTGTAGATCGTCCATTTTAGTAGCAATGCTTTCACTATCATTGAATTTGTGTTCATCAATTATTTGTTTGAAGTTGTCAGGCATATAAAGTTCGTATCTTTCATTAAAGAACAAAATTATTATTTTTTCGAGTGTTATATTGCTGTTATTAATAATTTGGTGTAAATTAATTGTAGTTAGTATCGGAATAGCTGCTTCACATCAGTAATTTTCTCATTTTTTAAAAAAACTAAGATATTTGGACTAAATTGGAGGTACAAACGAAAACGAAAGATTCTTCGTATCATTTTAAGACAAGCCCATAAACACGGACCTGCACACTTTTTTCAGCTCTCATAACAACCTTTTCTTTACAAGATATTCTTTTTGAATTTGGCATAGGTAATTCCAATTTGAAGTTTTTATTAGGGGATATGCTATTTTCGAATGCATATTTAAAAAGTGATATTTTTTCAGGAACAGTGCTCGCTTTTTTCCTCAAGAACTTTCTTTAGTGTACCACTGGTCGTTTAGAAATGTGAAAAGGAAATTTTGGTCCAGTACTACACTTTTCGGTTCCGTAGTTTTTTGTTACCGATTTCGTTTAAAAAAGTCTTACCTTACTTCATTTTTCGTCGATTTTAACTACGTTGACCAAGTTTGATTTAAATTTTGGATTTTCATCAGAAAATTATATGATATATGTATAAAAAATCAAAACTATGCTGTATTCGATGTTGAATAAGAAAAAGTATGATTTGAAATTTGGGAATGAAGAAAAAAATATTAAATTTCTAATATAAATTTGCCAGCAACTTTCAAATTCCTTTAATTTGGCATGACAAAATTATTTTAAAAAATTTGCCAAATTCCTTCTTCATTTCCCAAAAAAGTTCTCGTTAGAATGCAGGCACAAATTTTGTTTCAGTAGATTTTGATTTGAAAGTGGGTAAAAAGCAAAGCCAGGAAAGTAATACATTAAATATTTTTCAATTGCAATTAAACACAAAATTTCAGTAGAAAATGTAATTAGAAATTATGTTTGAAATGTCCTCCACCATTCCTTACTTATACAAGCACGTGCCCTCCCTTCTTTCTAACGGTGTTGGATCCGGATTTCTTGCTGGCCACGAAAATAATCCAGAATTTTAATCGAATTTGGTCAACGTAGAAAAAATTGAAGAGAAATGAAGTAAGGTGAGAAATCTTTCAGAAATCACAAGAACTCAAATATCTCGTAAATTGTTGAATTTTGGTTATCACTGAATATGACTCAAACGACACCAAATGAGTCATACTAACAAGTCCTCCAAGGTTCTCGCTCAATTTTGAAGCACCCTATGGTCAACTGAACCAGTGCCTGACTTCAAATCCTTACTATTCCCCGAATATTTTCCCCACCAATTTTTTAACACAGATTTGTTTTTTTTTTCAGATCGGAGAAGCTTCTGCAACCAACCCTCAATCACCTCCAGACGGCCCGCATCCCCTTCCGAGCCAGCTGCGACACCGTTCTAACAACCTTCGGAACACGACGACCAAGTCCGAGATTTATTATGTTTTTGACGGATTTCCTCAGACTGATAGTTTGTGCTTGCGTTTTCGGGGCTTCGTTTTCGCGCGTCGACGGCTCGGACAGGCCGCGCGTTTACATGAACGAGTTCGCCGTCCGCATCCCCCAGGGAGAAGAGGCGGCCAATTCCATAGCGGCCAAGCACGGATTCATCAATCGGGGACAGGTGAGTCGAGTTTCCTTCTCCTACTTCGTTGGCCCGTGTTCGGGACGCAGATCGTTAAAATTGAAGATGATGTATGTTTCGGGTGTACTTCAGGGGTACGTTCGGGGGCCATTAATATTTGTTTGATTTTTTAATTGGTTGATTGTTTGAGACCATATATTGCAGTTGATCAGGAAAGTTGTTGTATGGTTGTACAGCGTGCTACTTACATTTTTTCTCTAGCTGTGCTACTTGCTATTTTCAAACATGGACTATCTCGGTTATTGCAGTTTTTTTTCTATTTATGGTACAAACATATTGCATCAGTTGAAATCATTTAGAATGGGAGGTCCAGTCAGGATAATGTGTTGTTATAAGTAATTATTACAAATGATTCAACTTCTACTTCGAATTTTCTTTTCGGGATAAACTCGGCAATAACTTGAAAACCTGAGACCAAAAAAGAAGATTGATCTCTCTGCTTTATGAATTTTTTGAGGATTCGTGTCTCCAAGTTATCTTTTATCGGAGCGTAAAATGATTTCACATTTCATCCTGACGATGAGTATATATTCTTATAAGAACTAATAAATATGAAGCATTTTGATATAGAAAATTACGAGTTCTACTTTATTTATTTTATCGTTTCCAATGAAGCATACTGTGTGACCTGTAGAACTCTCTAGAGCTCCAGTAGAGCAGTAGTCTCCACCCCAGGCTATCAAACAATATCGAAGAACAAACGAAGAAATATAAACGACCATCAAATTGTTCTTAGATAAACTTTCTGTAGAAAATGTATGCATTAATGATCTCTTTTCTTCACATATAATATTTTATGTGGTCAAATGACTACATCTCATTGATGATACTGCTTATATTCTGGAGCAAGTGCTAATTCAGTAGATATTTATCACTTATTTCTTATATTGACTTTAAAAACGAGTACAGTATCATTTGCACAACTAATTATTCCCTCTCTACATTTACAAATTTTAGTGATATCATTAATATAGAACAAAAAAGTATTGGCCCCAGAACCGTTCCCTGGGGGAAACCTATCTATCCTCATCACAGCTGTACAACTCACCTGCTCTCCCAATCTAACTATTCGAACTCTACCAGTCATATAATGTACCAACAGGTTGTAAGCATAACCTAGAACACAAACATCGTTTAGTTTCTGGAGCAGAATTTTATGAGAAACAGCGTCAAACGCTTTGACAAAGTTCAATAAGACCTCCAAGAACTTCGCCGACTCGTCTAGGGCCCCAATTATATAAATATTTTAGAAATTCAGAAACCGCATCTTCAGTATTAGAATCTCGCATGAAGCCAAATTATTTATCTGATGAAACGTTGTTGGCGATCAAAATCTCACTAATCGCACTTTTTAAAATTTTGTTTCGTTCATTGAAGCCTTTCTGAAAAACATAACACAGTAGATTTCTCTTTTCTCAATGACATTGATTTCAGTACCTTTCACCTGAGGTGGTTATAAGGCAAAATACAAAAAAATTATTGCAGTGTCTTCTTCAATTTGGACAAATTTTGTTGTTACATCATTAATATAAACTGGTTTATTAAAAAAAATAATATAAGAAAAATAAATCATATTGTTGAGTCATTTGAGTACGCCATTGGATTCTACGAATAAATATCTATTGAAACTATCCATTTTCAACTATTTCAATATATTCTTCAAGATCCGAGATATAATCGATGTTTGAAAATAGCATATTTTGAAGAGATTACCTTATAATATAAAAGCTATAAAAGATAGAGTGAATATTTCAACGAAAATACCCTATTTGTTATGCAATTTCGTTGAAACGCCACATTTCAACCTTCCATTTCAACTTTTCATTAGAAAAAAAAGATTTATCACCTCGAAAGAAAACATTTATATTTGAATACAAAATTTAAAGATTTCGTGTCCATTGCACAATATGGCAACATATTATATGGATAGGAATGGACGTCAAATCTGTCACCATGATTAGGTAAACAAAGATAATTTGATCAGGTTAGATTAGGAGTCAACGACCAACGAAAAGAGACAGAACAGCACGGCTTTCATATCTGTCTTATCATATTTTGCATTGGATTGGTTGTACAAGATATCCTCCAATGCGTTGTTGTCACTTTGTCTGCAGTAACGAAGATATTCGACAATTTTTGAAAACTGAATTTAAATAGTTTCTGCAGGTGATTAAAAAAAAATCACGAATAAAACCTATGATAGTTAAGTAATAACCAAATTCAGAAGAAATCTCAAGCTGTAAATTAAATCCATCAAGAATTGATTGAACATTGAACTGTGACATAGTTGGGAACTGATTACCCCGAAGTGCCACCTTCCGGGCATAATCCGCGGCTCTCATTATTCACAATGAAACGAGAAAAACACCTGCTCGCCTTATATAAACTCAGCGCTTCCTTCGCCGTTCAATAGATCAATCCAGTAATGAGTTTCTGCAAAATCAATCTGAAAACTCGACTCAATACCCCAATGACATCTCATCATGGACGAGTGGTACATTCAGAATCTCTGAGTTTGACACTTCTTCAATTACTCCGCGAACATGATGGATTCTCCCGCTAACTATTTCCCAACTGAAAACATTAATCACCACTGTGTATTCCTCGGTTGTTATCGTGAATTTAATTGAAAAAGTATATGAATCGATTCTTCCAGTTCCCTCGAACGGATTCAACTCCAATATAAACTGTTCTGAATGCGGCAGCCTACTCTCTGCGTGCACGTCTCACTTCATCAAGCCCCAGGGTTCCCTTTCATTCCGATTAATTGTATTGTTTCACCACCTCATTAGATGACACAAAGGGCCCCTCCGCGATATACGCGAATCATGTGAAAATTTAATGAACTACTGTACGCTGAAGTACCACCTAATTGTTTTTCTTGTTTGGCGAAAAAAAAGTCTAACCGGTCGAGACGCGTGAGGCCGTGCTGATAAAAGCTCATTTCCAGAGGGCTTGGAGTAGATCAAGCGAGAAATAATTGACTTGGAGAGAGCGCACTTTTTTTTTCGTCGTTTTTCGCGATTTTTGTATCATGCATTCCGCTCCGCTCTCTCGGTTGTGACTTTACTCAACTTTGGCGCATAATTGAAAGGGATTTTAGGGTCGAGGTGAATAATTAGCTTCCACTGGATTATTTGAAGTTGACAGTTTGGAATGTGCAGCATCCGAAAATGGTGGGATGAAAGAGCTCTTCAGGAGTTCTGTAAAAGCTATTGACGTTGAATTAGGTACCAGAGCGGTTGTTGAACCGTAATTCTTGAAAACTATCTATCCATTTACAGTTTTATATTTCCCTGAATATCGTGAATTAATGCTATAAAAGAATTTCACGTTTTATAGCGTTGATTTTATAAGTGGTCAACTTCAAAATTGTGTTAAAGATATTGATGTTCCTATACATAAAAGAATAGGAAGAAAGTTCGGTGAAAAAGTCTTAGGATGAGCAACACTTGAAGGAAACAAAAAACAAACATAGTCAACAACAGAAGCCAGCCCTTCATTTGTAGTTCCAGTAGGAAGACCCATTGGGTTTTCGGGCAACAACCATCACCACTTGGGAAGCTGTAGCTACCTGCGTGACATCCGAGTTCAGGAACAATAATCATGTGGAAAGGGTAACGAGGAGATTGTTCAGAAAACAAGGAAAAATAATAAGGGCATAATATCATCAAGGAGAGGTGTAAATCGTAGACACGTGTTTCTGGCTTTCGGTCCTCATAGATACTGTCCGTGAGAGAGGACGAGAATTAATCTAAAAAAGTCAGAGGTCATGTTAATCTCGAAGAGCAATAATATAGCAGCCAACATGGTTCTGCAGGGCCAGTGCAAATACATGTATGTACTTGGGATGCTGGATAACTGACAGTCTAGACCCAGACCTCGAAATAAGGCCAAGAATAATAGAGCTTAGCTGATAAGCATTTGAATGAATGAAAAGACTTCTAATATTTCAAATGGTTAAATGCTATGCACTCTGTTCTTTTAAATGGGATGAAAGCTGGACACTCAAGTTAGCAACTCTGAGGGGAATCGACGCTTTTGAAATGTGGTTCGCTGAATGCTCAAGATTTCTTGGAAAGATAATGTGTGGAATGAGAAGGACCTTAACCTTAGTAGTAAAGATATAGAGCTATTAACATGCTTCGAACACTTGTTGGGGGGTGATTAGTATCAATTACCCCAGTAGATTATGAAGGGAAAAAAAGAGGGAAAACGAAGACCAGCAAGGAGACAAAACTCATGGATGAAGAATATAAGAGATTGGACAAGGATGAATGAATGAATGAAATTTGGCTCTAATGAAGAAGGGATTGCTGAGGTTTAAGACAATTTCGAAAGAAGGGACGAATCTTTCTACAGAAGAGATATTGAAAATTATGAGTAATACATAATAATGTTGGAATACATGTATCACACTTGAAGGTTACTAAGTCGATTAAGGTAGAATTTTTGAGGAAAAAAAGTGTTTTTATTGATTGAGCCCAGGGCTTATTGGGTCAAATGTTATAGCAATTAAAAAAAAAAGGTGTCTGATCGAGAATAACAGTCAAACAGTGGATAACGGTTTGAAATACTCTAAAACTCAAATATGCAATCAAAACAATGGTATTCATCCGTCAAACCCCGTCAAAATATACAGGGTGTTTCTAAATTGGAGAAAAAAGTCTTATAAACATAGAATAGCAAAAGCTTTGTTTTCGAGATACAATGTTTTTTTATGTGATGAGTGTACCAGTTATAGATTGGGTGAATAAGTACCAAAACTTATAATTGATTCATTCAACACAATTTACTTACTGGAACTTCATAATAATTTGGATTCTCCTTAGGATTACAAGGGAATTTTTTGAATTGTTCCTCGAAATCGGTAGCAGATACGATAAAACTGCAAGACACCAAAAAGTGTAATACTAGGCCAAAGGTTCTTTTTACATTTTTCTAAACTACTAGTTTTCTACCAAAAAAAAGTTCTCGAGGAAAGAAGCGGGCACTGTTCGAGAAAAAATATCACCTTGTAGATTTGCATTGAAAATGAGCATATCACATGATGAAAACTTTAAATTGGAATATCTATGCCAAATTTGAGTTGAATATCTTGTGAAGGAAAGGTGCTGTTAGAGAGAAACTTGAAAAAAAATCAAACTTCTATCTAGGTGTTTTTCCTTTCTTAAAATAATCCGGGGAATCTGCCAACTTCGTTCGCACCTCCAATTCAGAAACACCCTGTATAAATCAACATAGCTAGTGTAATTTTGGTATTCTCATCATCGAAGGTGGTAACAATAGAAATTGAGGAATGTCTGTTTTCTTTAATTAATATAATCTCAAGATAGACTAAGTATATTCTGGTGCTCATCGGATCGATTGCACAATCAGGAAAATCCCAGCGTTCTGGGAAACAACTACTACATCCGCGATGGAGAAAATCACGTATTCGGAAACGCCATTTCCACACTGCACGAAGTGGCCGTTTTCGCTGATATTGTTAAAATCCATTTTTTACTGTGCTAAAGTGCAGCGCTGTTTTGTGTACGTTTACTTGAATTTCTGAATCTGCCTCTTCGTCGGTGTTGAAGTTCTGTTTGTTTCCAGGAATGCAATTACGTGTTTAATTTCGCTCGGCCAGTGGCAGAACAAAAGGTTATGTCCATTTTGGACCGATTGCTGAGTTTCATTTCCGCATAGGAGCATTCTTAGAATTGTCCGCGTTTTTAACGACGTAGCTCCGAGGGCTCCACGGGCAGATGGAAAGAATTTCATCATGTACTTTCGTTTGTCGTGGACATTTTAATATTGACATTATGAAGTCTGTTTTGAGCTGGAGCTGAAATGAGATGAACATGTAACTGCAGCATGAACAAAAATTAGTGTCAGTTCTTGATTATATTCGTGCGCTCAATTCGGCCGACTTGATTAAACAATTTCGTTTTGTCATTTTATGAGAATGCTGTTCAATTATGGGAAAATGAATTGTTCTTTGATTTCAAGGCTTTAGAATGCATGTATGAAGTTATCAAGTCAGAAAAATAAATACGTTATGACAATCATTGAAGCAATTAAACAGGGTGTTCCTGAATTAGAGGAAGAACCGAAAAAAAAGTTTTATAAACTTGAGCCCTAAAACGTTTTGCGTAAAGTGGTAAAGTTGGATATTTGAAGTTTTTTCTCATAGCACCTTCCCTTCACAATATATTCAATCCAAATTTGGCATACATTTTCCAATTTGAAGTTTTAATCATGTGCTATGGTAATATTAAATACAAATCTACAGGGTGATACTTTTTCTGGAACAGTGCCCTCTTCTTTACCCCAAAACTTTTTTTGGAGGACCACTAGTAGTTTAGAAAAATGTAAAAAGAAACTTTGGTTTCGTACAACACTTGTTGGTCTCTTGTAGTTTTATCATATCTGCTGCCTATTTCTAGAATTCCTCAGGATAATCTAAATTATTACTAAGATTCGGTTTGTAAGCTGTGATATATAAATTAATTTTAAATGTAAAAGGTAATTGAGTTCACTTGATGAAGGTTTTTGGATACAAATATGAGTATAAAAAATTTGACAACATTTAGTCCGTTTTCCTTCACAACATAATTTATCTTCATGATATATTCGAGTTTTGTCTTGAAATAGAATTCCAATAGTGACGAAATAATAATGACCAACTTAAATAAAATTCAAAATAACCAAAACTGTACAAATAGAGTAAACGGTTAGATAACCAATTGAATAACTAAATTAACATAAAGACAGACGTACGTTTCGGAATGTTTCTATAATACAATTTTTCCTCATCAGTGGCTTATAGTTCAAAAACTCAATTTACCAACTTGCAACTTACCTACTTCACAAGAATTGCAATTGAGGAATCTCAAAACTAACTGACAATAAATGGTTCGCTAATTTGAATTCACAGAAAAACAATTAGGACAGGTAGTCATTGATTTTTTTCTTGTTATTCTCGTAAAATACAAATACCAATCGACATTTACAATTGAAAAACAATTTTAGAAATTTCAAATTATCTTTTGGTTGATTGAGATAAAATGAAAGATAAATTTAAAATTCTTTGAAATTTAAGATAAATAGTTTCTTGGCGTGCAGACAAATTTTCAATTCTGGAAAAAGTACTTCCTTGAGCGGGACTCGAACCCGCAGCCTCCAATCACTAGTCCAGCGCTCTAACCACTAAGCCACCGAGGAAGCTGAATATTTTTTCTCGGGGGCTTAGAGGTTAGAGCGCTGGACTAGTGATTCGGAGGTTACGGGTTCGAGTCTCGCTCGAGTTTAGCATGTAAAGGGTGTTTTTTTAGAGCTATAGAACTTTAAATTGCAATAAAACAACGATGGATTATTTGATTGACATGAATTTTATTTATTCGCAAGATAATCTTGTGGCATTACATTTTAAAAATGATTTTTGGCATATGACCGCCACGGCTGGCTCGGATGTAGTCTAATCTGGACGTCGAATTTTCGATTACTTTTTCCAACATTTGTGGCCGTATATCGGCAATAACACGGCGAATGTTGTCTTCCAAATGGTCAAGGGTTTGTGGCTTATCCGCATAGACCAATGACTTTACATAGCCCCACAGAAAGTAGTCTAGCGGTGTTTAATCAAAAGATCTTGGAGGCCAATTCACATGTCCAAAACGTGAAATCAGGCGGTCACCAAACGTGTCCTTCAATAAATCGATTGTGGCACGAGCTGTGTGACATGTTGCGCCGTCTTGTTGGAACCACAGCTCCTGGATATCATGGTTGTTCAATTCAGGAATGAAAAAGTTAGTAATCATGGCTCTATACCGATCACCATTGACTGTAACGTTCTGGCCATCATCGTTTTTGAAGAAGTACGGACCAATGATTTCACCAGCCCATAAAGCGCACCAAACAGTCAGTTTTTCTGGATGTAACGGTGTTTCGACATACACTTGCGGATAAGCTTCACTCCAAATGCGGCAGTTTTGTTTGTTGACGTAGCCATTCAACCAGAAGTGCGCTTCATCGCTAAACAAAATAAAATGGACGTAGTGCGCGATACGTATTCCGCAAAGAACCATTATTTTCGAAATAAAATTGTACTATTTGCAATCGTTGTTCAGGCGTGAGCCTATTCATGATGAATTGCCAAACCAAACTGAGAATAAATCACTTGACAGCTGTTAAATCGGTCACCATCTTGAACAGTAATGCCAACTTAAAGTTATATACCTCGAAAAAAAAAACACCCGGTATATGGCTAGGGAAGTTCGGTCAGGTTTGGGATAATCCCAATCATCCTATAATTGATTTGATATGCATCGGATCCAAATGCGCAGGACCAGAAATCCATACTTTCCGCGCTTTGTACGACCGACAACGGACGCGTTCCCGTAAACAATAGATGCAACCGCTGAAAGGAATCGGCATTGAGGCCCGTACAAAAATCTCACTCCGCCCCGTCGTCGAAATGACGATCCTCACACCGACAGGTGAAATTTACTGCCGTAATTCTATGTCGCATAAATAATGCCGCGCCCGCCCCGTCAGGAAATATAACGACGCCAACTATTTTCAATTACAGGGCAACTCGAAAGTACGGCCCTTTGATCTCTTCGGCTCGAGTGTTCATTAAAGTCTCGGAAGTTCGGGATATTAGGATATAACGTTACTTAATACGGGGGACCCCCTCCCGTCCGTCTGTCTCTCACTCTCTCTCTGTGATCACGCCGGCATTCTGTGCGCGCGTACAGAGACTCGCGTCTCTCAAATTAGAGAATTCGAGTCGGAAAAATTGGACTGTGTAAAGCGATTCGTCACTTTGACGTCCGTATATAGAGTATATACGGTCCGTTTCAGTTTCATCGTTCAACCGTACTAATCGGCGGCATTTTCGAATTTACAGCGTTCTGTTTTGCCGCGGCCTTTTCGAATGCGACAACAACGTTGTCGGGTTTGGGGGGGATCGGTTTCGGTGAATGCTGAAAGCGAAACCTTTGACCTAACATCGAAAATTAACTCGTTTTCGGTGATTATGCCCGTGGAACTTGTTAGTGAATGAAGGATCACCCTTGTAGTTATGCACTCAACATGTTTTTAAAGTGGGGAAATTGGGTTTTGTTATCGTTTGAAGTCGGGAACTCGGTTACTGTAATAACAAGTTGAAAAGTTCGGCTCGGGTTCAGTAGAGCTTCGTTTAACTTCGTCAAATCACTGCTTTTTATCTCGGCTGAAGTAGAATAAACTCGATTTCCGCAAATTTTGATATAACATAAGGATTGTTTCGCTACAATGTGGCTCCATCAGTTGAGGGTTTTTCAATAAGAATGATACGATTTAATGGCAACACTGTATTATTTCTTTGACTTATCTTAAGTCATTTGTTATATTGTCAATAGGTTATGTAAATTGATCATGGAAAGTAACACGTTTCAATAACTTTTAGAAATTGTAAAATTGTTTTATCAAAATGATAAATGACATCATTCAATTCATCAACAAACTATTTATTTTTTTTTTAAATTTGTCATGTGGAAAAGTCCTTTTTGCGGAACTCGCTTTTCAAGTTCCTCTCGTGAAAATATTGAACTCTCCCCACTTATTCCACAATATATATTTCTAAAGTATAATTCATGGAAATATCACAAGAAATAGTAATTTTTTCTGAAGAATATCATGGCTTCTAGATCAAAATGTATTGAACATTCATGAAAAATGCAACATTTTTCAGTATAGTTTTTGGCAACAGAATGTTTTCGCGATGCAATTTTTGCTCTACATTGTAATGATCGCTGTTATTTTACGGTATGAGAGGAATATTGAGGAAAACATCGAATGTAAATAATTTCAATGAAGTTTGCCGTCGCAAAATGGTGGATGCGAAGCTCTTAGATTCATTTAGGTATATTTTCAAATTTTTATTCTGGGATTGTTTTAGGTCATGAACCTTTGACGTAGTTTAATAAACAACCCCCACACGTTTCATGGTCCTTGGATGTTTGGTGTAGTAATATATAAAGGACAAACATACTTATATCCACCTTACCTCAGTAGGCAGAAATCAGCAAATCAGCACAACTTATCACATCGAAACATCGAGATAATTTTGGAATAAAGCCATTACAAATCCTCGCCATTTCAAATCCAGCAGTTTCTGCCAATAGAACCGATATTGATTTCATATTCCAAGACCACAAAGATCCAACGGAGAATATTCAAATACGAAAAATGGGGTCGTCGTTCATTGAGTCGTCTTTTTCCAATCTGCCGAAAGGAATCCAATCATACAGCCCGTCGAAGTGTAATCGAAAAAAGAATTGGCCGATCGCGGCGTTTCATGTTTTGGACCGATGAAGTGGTAAATCAACATTTAGGCCCCTGGACCGTTAGGGCTCGGTCAGAGAAAAGATCTCATAGTCGATAATTACCAAAAAGAAAATAGGTTCGTTTCGACAACCCTTCCGAGGTTAATTGTCTTCCGGAAACAGATCAATTTGGACCCCGTTAAAAAAAAACAACGGTACAAAGTGTGGGTGGTTCAATGGTCCGTTTTAATTGCCAATATCGAAATGTCTTGAATTATTCGAGGGTTGAGCAAATTTGTATCTTACAATCGCTATATAAGGTGTAGTAACAAGAAATAAAAGAAATTTATTCGATGACTTTTGCTAATTTGAAGATAATATAATTATGCCTCTCTCGTCCCTATTGGCAAAAAATTGCGACAGTCGATTTTCACAAGCCGCTGTTGAAGCAAAATTTTCACCAGCAAAATTACTCGCCATGGACAGGAACAAATGGTTATCTCTTGGTGCCAGAACCGCCTGAAAGGTGGATGCATAAGAACCTCCTAACCAAGCTCCCACTGCTTCTGGCGAGTCACTATGGTTGTGAGTGGCCTGGCATTGTCCTGATAGAACACAATTCCTCTCCTATTGGCCAAAGCTGATCGCTTCGCTTCTGGACGGTTGCTTTCTTCAGCCGGTCCAATTGTAGACAGTACAGTACCGAGTTAACAGTTGTGCATATGGAAATTTGGTCCATGAGGTTTTTTTTTAGCGTCGAATTGTGTGGTTCCCATACATCGCGCTTCTTTCTGAAACCAGCCTTATGCAAATGGTTCCAAACGGTTTTTAGTAGGAATTCAGGGCTTGTCTTGATATTCAAGCTTGGTTCAAGCTCAAGTAGTTTGAGCTTGACTTGAAAGCAACTGATCTTCGACTCAAGTAGTAATTGTTAATATCAAGTCAACAATTTATTCCTTAAGTACTTGACCTTACATTGACAAACTACTACTTGACTCGAACATTAGTTGATTTCAAGTCAAGCTCAAGCTAGTGTCAATCTTTGATTGCTCAAACGAAACTGAGTCAACTAATCACAAAACTGTCAGAAAGGTTTTTGTAGTACGAAATCGCATTTTTCTAATGCTATCTTGTGGAACCCGGTCGGACTTAAACAACGCGAGATTTAGATATCTAAAGCCATCTATTGTAAAAATAATGGATTTCTTTTTACTATACCGAATATTTTATTCTTCTTTATGAATCTGTGATTCAATGAATTTTTCAGGTTTATAAAAAGGTCATGATATGTGTGCTGAAGATTGAACCGCAACTGTTGTTAGCTGCCCAATCCCATTTTGTAGTTTTGATGTGTACACACTTGAAATAAATAATAAAAGTCATTATATCAATACTTTAACGCCCCAACTCAACATCCCATGTCAAAATTGATTCACATCCCTCCCCTTCTCCAATCTATAAACATTACTTCAGCATCGAAGGTGCCGAAACAAGAAAATCCATTTGACCCACTTATACAGAATCAATAAAGTGAAATGACCTAACTTGAGAACTTACCTGAGAAATTGACTAACTAAAGCAACTTTCCCACAAGCATTTATCCTCCAAGCCCAACTCATTATAAGACGGAGCAATGCCGTAAACTCAGACATATTTTATGGGTCCTCCGTTCTATTACGAAATAAGATGAGAAAATGTCACCAAGAGTGTTTGATTAAGTTTCAAGTTCACTAGAGTAAGGAAATTCTTTTTTTGAATGAAGAAACCACTGTAGTAACTTCTGAGATCTCGTTTATGAGCAAATTGAACACCTTAAGACATTTATGTAGTCACAAGGGTTACTTCGAAAGATTTTTTATGGATTCGGATCTCACTTGATGGAAATTCAGTTCATATATGAATTTTCAATATAAATGATATATTTAAAAATTTGTTATAATGGTAACACTGTGCCATATCATATTTTGACATTTCTTATGTCATTTGCGTTCCATAGATTATATAATTTGGGTCATTAAAATATACACGCTTTAACAACGTTCAGAAGTTGTTGAATTGTTGGCAAAATATTATTATTATTATCAAAATAAATGGTCATTTGTGAATATCAAGAGAAGTTCGAAAAGAATTCATCGATGACATTATAATAATAATGATAACTTTTTTTCTTAACCCGATGCAAGAGTACCATTACCAAGACAAGTAATGGTATCACTTTAAAATTTGTCAAAAAACACATTTTGACTTTTCCTATATTATATTGTTCTGCAGGTACGTAATGAACCTGATTCAATTCAAAATTGCCTTCGTTGATAGTAACTATGCATTTCTTACGTTTTCCAAAAGTCCAATTTCATTGGGCTATCATGCGTGGTGTGGGCAAAGTTCCTTGAGGAATAATATTTCTCACAGAAGGAGCAATATATAGTTTTGAAATTCAGAGCTATGAAATTTTGGTAACTTTTCATGGCAGAAAAAATTATCTTTCACGAACTTTGATATGTATAACAATTGTTTCACGAACAGGCAAATTTTATATTTTGAATGACACAAAACACATCTTGAAGATCAACTTAAATAGGCAACAAAATTGGAAAGTTGACCGGTAATTCAGAAAGACTAAAAAGAACATTACAGGTCCTTCGGAAATTTCGTCAACTTGAAGCTACACTGTTGTATGAGGCATTTTTCTCGAATGGTTGTAGGTATGTGCATTGGATCGCGACCCTACATGGTTTTGAAATTTTTATCTCATTTAATACCAAAAATACAAAATGAAGAGAAACGCGACATAGAACAGTGCAACTGAGCTCAGTTGGTGAGAGCACTGGAGTAGTTATTCGGAGGTTGCGGGTTCAAGTCCCGCTCGAGAAGGTACTTTTTCCGGAATTAATAAAAAATTAATGCAATTTTCAGCTTTCGTGAAAAATTATCCGTAATTTTTACAAAATAACGCAAATTGCCAATTGAAAGCGATCATAACGAGTTTTCCTTCGAGAGCCGAATTCCATTAAACCGCCCGGTAAAACTCTCCAAATCGGCAGAAAACGAGGTCATCCGCCGCGCGAACCCGTCGAGATAAATCCCCATTACTAGGAATTAATCCTAGGCGAAAGAGGGTAGAAATGATGGATCATTCTGGGGGTGGGGAATCAACGACGCTCGTCCATCCCGTCTTCCCGAAAGCAGATGAACCGGTCGATTTACCGCGGAATCGATTAGAGTTCCGACGGCGCTGTCCCGATGTCGAGATCTCCGTCAATATGCCGGTCATTCCGTGAAGGAAACATTTATCTCCTTGCCCAGTGGTCGCCAACCCATTGCTCGCGAGCTAACGATAGCCAAATTAAATAATGAAAATAATTTTATTGATCTTTTAGGACATAACGGAGTATGTTTAGGACAAGTCAAAATAAAATGAAAAATAATTCAAACACTTTCTAAATTAACAGAAAAAATACTCATTCAAACACTTCTATACAAGTAAATACTTAACTACTTTCTTGAACCTGATGATATTTAGTGACTTACAATTACGAGGGAATAAGTTCTATGTTTGGGTATAAACAATATTTCTTTTTTTCTCGTATTGTGGGAATAAAAGCTTGACAGTTTAATAATATTACTCTCATTCTCCTTTATATAAACAAGGCGTCTGAAGATGAAATTACAGGCCAGTGTTAAAATGCTTTATTTTGTAAATATTGGTCTACAAAAGGACCGCGGTGCTACATTAAAAATCAAACGCAAAATCCTCTTTTGAATTATAAAGACTCTACCTACATCGGAGGAATTTCCCCAAAACAAGATGTTATACGAAAGGTGGCTGTATACTAAACTATAATATATGCTTATAAGAGAATACAGAGGAAGAAAACTTGAACTTTTTAACTTAATAGTCCCTGGTACCACCTCTTCTTTCAATCAACTTCTCAATACGCATAGGCATCCCACGAATCAAGTCATTAATGACATTTTCAGACATATCATTCCATTATTCCTGAAGGACTGAACTCAATTTTTGAAAAGTTGAAAGTGGTTTTGGCGATTGGATATTGCTCTATCTAAGCTTTCCATACATGCTTAATTGGATTCATGTCTGGTGAGTTTGCTGGCTAGAACATTCTTTGGATATTGCTCTCTTGAGGAATGTTTTGAACCCTTCGTGTGCGGTGTGGTGGGGCGTTATCATCCTGATAAATGAAATTATCCCCAAATTCGCTGCGTCGTGGAACAATGATTGGTTCAATGATGTTTTCTGCGTAGATGGCACCAGTCATTGTTCGTTCAACGATAGTAAGAGGGGTACGGCGACCGAACATTATACCCCCCCCAGCACATTGCTGATCCGCTTCGAAAGGGCACAACTTCTTCAGGGAAATTGAGTCGCTCTAGTTTGCCTGGACTTCCCCAAACCCTTTCTCGTCGAATATCACTTTGTAAACGGAATTATGACTCGTCCGAAAAAAGTACGTTGCTCCATTGTGGTGAAAGCCAGTCTTAGTGGTGTTCTGCCCATTGCAATGGGTAGCTCTATGTAAAGGTGATAGCCTAGGTACTCTCAAAGGCCTTCTTGTCCTAAAATTTTAGGAATGCAACCGTCTCCTTATAGTACTGGTTGAGACTACCCGTCTAAGGTCCTCAAAAAATGACCTCGAAGGGCTATAACAGATTCCGTTCGATTCCTTCGAGTAAAATTTGTGCCATAATTGTTTTTACTTGCAGATGTTACTCTGGGTCGGCCAGGCACCGGTCTCCGGGCTACGCTGATGGTTTCCAGAAAAAGGGCCACTCTGCGTTTTACTGAAGTCCGTGGAATATTCTAATGTTGCGCAATCTAATGGTTCGACAAAGCTTCTTGGGCTACCATTCTTGCCCGGTCAAACTGAGACATTGTCCCGGCATTTGTCACGGAATATTCTCAATATTACAACTCTTGTTATTCGCTGAACATTGATCAACTTCGATTACACCTTCTGCCGAACCAGAAACATTTTTGCTGGTTTATTGTTTTCATTTAAGTGATAAGATAGAAAGGATTCCACAGACAACAAATTGTCATGGTACATTCAACAAGTTGAGAGTTGATGGGGGTCCAAGACTTTAGATGATTTGAGTATATTCAGTATGAGCTGAACGGTATAATCTAAACTTGCTCCAGCAGTTGTATCCGTCGAAAAGTAAGAAAAGAACAATTCTTCTTCACATAAGTAAAAGGAGAATATTATGTATGTTTGCTGTGTCATACTATCTCTGTTGCCAAAAAGGGTCAATATTGAGATGCATTGAAAAAGCGTTCACCTGAATTTCAAAAAATCATTCCTAACTGCGAAAGCGGATGAATAATGTCGAAAACTCTCCGTTTTTTCTCTAGACGCTCAGTGAACTGAGAACCTCGCCGTCTCCTCTCAAATCACCGAAGTAGCTCCCCAAATCGAAAAGGTTGGAGACCGCTGTCCTAGCCGGACCGACCTCGGCCGACCGTCGATCCATCACCGCGTATGCTTAATCGCTAGCGCCGAGACCGTTCGAAGTCCGGACGCGTTTGTTTCCCCGCTCCATTTTTTACCCGAAGACCCTGCCGACGCTCGGAAGAGGCAATTTTTTTCGCGACGGTTCGACATCGAACCGGGACAATATTTCACCTGGCCCGCGATTGATGAAGCCGCTCTGCCGAGTTCCTTCGGGCGGCAACCCCCGGGATGACTCAATTTGCGCTGATGCGTTATCCGGGCGGCCGGCGTTTCTTTGAGGAACGACGCTACATTTGTCGTGGCGCGGCGGAAGAACGCTTTCTACCTAATAACTGATGCTCTGTCGGTGGGTTCGTAGGGACGATCGTAACGAGGCCGTTTCGGAACGGGGAATGATGGGGTTGCGTTACCGCGTGGGCGTGTGAGGGATCGCCCGGGTGTTTGTTAGCGTCGTCTTCGAAATGGAACAATGGGATCGTGGTGGAAAAATAAGGAAAGCACTGAGGTTGGGTTAGAAGCAATTGGACCCTTTGAGCCCACCTAATTGCACAGTATATCGGGTCAAGTTGAATCGAGTGCCTATCTATAATTATCTGTGAACTTCAGATAATTAAAATATTCGATGACCCCCAAGGTCTCCGGACTTAACAGTGTTCAATTTTTTCAACATATTTAAATTGATAAATGTTCTTCTTTAAATGTGACCAAAGAAACAATCGAACGATGTTAAATACGGAGACCTTGGGGGCCACCGAATATATTAATTATCTGAAGTTCACAGGTTATCTATATTTTCTTCTTCGCGATATTTCAATCCCAAGGGAAGATGTTCTTTGCAATGTTCCAATCCCAAAGGAAGTGCGAGAATACGAACAATTCTCGCAGATAAATTGAATTTTTAATCTCAAATTTAGCTTGTGATGGCTGAAATCTAAAACAACTTACGTATCTTTTCTGAAGTCACAATGATTATCGGAAATCTTCCAGGAAATTCTCTCTGTTCTACGCTCTAGGATACGAGCACCCGTAGCCGCTTCATCGGTGACCAATCACGTACGATGAATTGACAAATTACCGCCCCTTTGCAAGTAGCGTAACTTGAATTGAAGCGTGGAAAATCGTTGCAACAGTAAAAGATCCTCTCCGATATAAATTTGAAGTCAATCCTAACCTAATAGAACAAGTAATGTCCTGCAAATTCTTTATTGACATCACATATACTGAAACCAAACAGTTCAGTAGAAATCACCAGAATTTCATGTGAGCAGGAACGGATACGTTCAGGTTTTTCAAACGGAATATTTAATATGCAGACCCATCTGTGATGCATCGTGGAAAAATAGCCGCGTAATTCGAAATTATTTTTCCCCGACTTAATCTAAAAGCCAATACTCGTCTGTGAAAAAGACGCATATTTATGTTACCCACATGTTACGCTAGTGTTATTAAAATTTACAACGTATAATAATAATCCGAACAAACCTGTCAAGATGCATGTCGAGATATCTTTTAATTCGCCTTGCAGTCACCTATATTGTTACGGGATAATTAGTACACGTTTCGATAGCGTCCAACTATCGCGCATGAAGTTGGTCCTCCGTAACCGCGCACGTGTATGCCATTCCAACCATCCCATAATCCAGGATGCATATCAACCACTAATACCACTCGCGCCACACACTAATTTCTAATTGAGGTGGGAAGAGCGGTCCGCGTTATCAGGTCTTCCGACCTAATCCACCCTTTTGCCTATAGCTGAGGTTTTGCCAACCGCCATATATTCCTTTCGGCGATATCGTTCGGAACAAGGCCGATTGGCAGGCTGAGAAAAAACCCATTTGAAATTTTCATTTTCGAAAATAACGGATAATCTATATTTTCTCCTTTGCGATATTTCAATTCCAAGAAGATGGCTCTTCGAAATGTTCAAATTCCAAAGGAAGTGTGAGAATCCCGATACAATTCTAGCCGTTAAAATAATTTTAAATCTCAAATTCAGCTTGTGATGGCTGAAATCTAAAACAACGTACGTATCTTTTCTGAATTCTCAATAATTATCGAAAATCTTCCAGAAAATTCTCTCTGTTCCTTTCTCTAGATACACGCACCCGTAGCTGATTCATCAGCAACCAATCACGTACGATGAATTGACAAATTACCTCGTCTTTTCGAATTTCTGTAGCGTAACATGAATTGGAGTGTGCAAAATCGTTGCAACAGCAAAAGATCCCCTCCGATATTAATCCGAACGTAATATAAAAAGTAATGTTCTGCAAGATCTTCATTGATGCATATCAACCACTAATATCACTCGCGCCACACACTAATTTCTGATTGAGGTGGGAAGAGCGGTCCGCGTTATCAGGTCTTTCGACCTAATCCACCCTTTTGCCTATAGCTGAGGTTTTGCCAACCGACATAAATTTCTCTCGGCGATATCGTTCGGAACAAGGCCGATTGGCAGGCTGAGACAAAACCCCTTTGAAATTTTCGTTTTCGAAGATAACGGATCATCTATATTTTCTTTTTTGCGATATTTCAATCCCAAGAGAAGTGCGAGATTCCCATCACAATTCTAGCCGATAAATTAAATTTTAAATATCAAATTCAGCTTGTGATGGCTGAAATCTAAAACAACGTACGTATCTTTTCTGAAGTCCCAATATTTATCGAAAATCTTGCAGAAAATTTTATCTGTCCTTTTATCTAGATACACGCTCCCGTAGCCGGTTCATCAGCAACCAATCACGTACGATGAATTGACAAATTACTGCGTCTTTTCAAATTCCTGTAGAGTAACATGAATTGGAGCGTGTAAAATCGTTGCAACAGCAAAAGATCCTCTCCGATGTAAATCCGAACGTAATATAACAAGTAATGTCCTGCAAGATCTTTATTTATGCATAATTTCTGATTGAGGTGGGAAGAGCGGTCCGCGTTATCAGGTCTTTCGACCTAATCCACCTTTTTGCGTATAGCTGAGGTTTTGCCAACCGACATAAATTCCTCTCGGCGATATCGCCCGGAACAAGGCCGATTGGCAGGCTGAGAACGTCCGACAAAGCCCCTTTGAAATTTTCGTTTTCGAAGATAACGATTCGTCAGGTCCGATTCTCTGGTTCTCGGCCATCACATAAGTCAATATTTGGTTTCTGTATGCGCGCCTTTCTGAAGGGTTGATTCGGCTTTGTCCGGTGGTGGGAGCCTTCAGTTGAAGGTGAAACTAGGGAAGTTGTTATGAAAGGTGGGTTTGTTGAACTTTTCTGCTTATTCAGATCCGGTTTTTGGGAATTCATAAATTCTATGCGTTTTTCATATTTTGAGCGTTTTTTCTTGAACCTATCATCTATATTTTTGGCATAATGCCTGTAATTTTCAAATTTAATGGGCAAAATTCGACTAAGGGTAAGGCTGTTGGAAATTTTGTATCGTTTTGTTGATTTTGAAAGAGTAGCAGCTTCAGTCCAGCTGAAAATTCAAATTCGATGTACAATCATAATTTGAATCCCCTTGCAAAATTTTATTGTGTTCGCATTACCAGAACTGTGATTTTTCAATATCAAGGGAGGTTTCTGTTGTTCTGAATCTCAAGGGATGTTCTCCTTTGCGATATTTCAATCCCAAAAGGGGATGTTCTTCGTAATGTTTCAATCCCAAGGGAGGTGCGAGAATACCAACACAATTCTCGCCGATAAATAAAATTTTAAATCTCAAATTCAGCTTGTGATGGCTAAAATCTAAAACGACGTACGTATCTTTTATGAAGTCTCAATAATTATCGAAAATCTTCCAGAAAATTATCTCTGTTCTTTTCTCTAGATAGACGCACCCGTAGTCGATTCATCAGCAACCAATGACGTACGATGAATTGACAAATTACCGCAATTACAGCGTGTTTGCAAATTCCAGCAGAGTAACATGAATTGAAGTTTGCAAAACTGTTGCAACAGCAAGAAATCTTCTCCGATTCTTTGTTGAGTTGAAGATGAAGTGTTCCAACTAGTTATGAGAGCTAAAAAAATCTCAAGCTGCCTGAAAGACACGACATTCCTCACTTTATGTACACACTGTATCCGAACGCACGTCGAAGTAATTCACATGTGTATCAATTCCCACATTATCGAGTTCAATTATTCATGCACTGTGGATGTGTCCTATTAACGCAACATCGAGTTAACATATGCAGACGTGCTGCAATGTGAATTTGCAGCGCTCTCTTTTCCCCCTTCTTTACTTCTTCTGAAGAAGAATCTCTGAAATTAAGTGCACGTGAGCGAATTCGAGTTAGGTCGATGATTATAATACTGGATGTGGGCGAACCGATAGGTAAGGGATATTCGCTCAGAGTTCGGCGACTTCTTCTCCCTCTCTAATCCTCGAACAAACATTTTCCAGAGGAAAGTCTCAATTTACATATAAATTACACGGCTCGAGGATTTTATTCGCTCTGGTTCGGATTTTATCCGGGAAAATTGATATATACAGCCGTATCGAAGCACATTATTATATTGGGAGGAAGAAGCGGTTTGCGGTGTTGCGTTTTGCGCATTCGCCATTTTGTCTCACTACTATACAGTATGAACGTTTTGTGGAATCGGAAAGTCATTTTAAATGGACAACACTCGTTGATTTTATCTGCAAGTATGAAAGTAATTTTTTCGGTTATTTATGTTTTCGAAGAGCATTGAAAATATGCATTACATAAAAATTCAGTTTGAAGTTCGGTGTCATTTTGACATTTAAAATCGAAACTGGTGAGCATCATAGAGTAATGAAGATAAATAGAAGGAGTATATGCAATTCTTACATTTCACCAACATGGTTAGATTACGTTGTCGGATTGTGATATATTTTCAAATCCACAATTTTACTATATCATTATGAATGTATATTATATTGAATAAAATATATTTATTAGAGTGATTACCGATTAAATTTGCGCAATCGAATATTTTGAATCCAATATTTTTCTTGATTGTCGAATTTATAATAAGAAGAATATTTATTATTTTCTGTATCTTTATGCTGAAATCCAAGGTTTGGCAACTTTTGCTCTCTTAGTGTCATCGGTTGTTTCACGTCGTTTGAAGTTTGTTTTTTGAATTTCTAATATATTTAGGCATTTATTTCAATATATTTTGAATTAATATGAAACGTTGATTCACTGTGGGACATAAGAATTGCGTTCTTTGTGGAGAAACTCGCGAATTGAGTGAAATATCGTATCACTCATATGTTTTTCATTTCCGCGCGCTTCATGTCAAATTTGATAGTTCTTGTTGGGGAAAAAATTTGTTTACTGAAAACGACATATGCTCCCTCTATCTATGTTTATTTCTCTGAGATTTTCACCTGGTTCGCTAAAAAAATCTGAGACTTCGTTGTGTCATATTTATTATCTACAAATTATTTCTAATGAAGCCACGTTTCACCTAAAAGCTAAAGCGATTCAGGATTACTGAAACAATAGATCTAATTAATCTCAAACTCCTATTAACATGTGGTCGACGAGGTTATATTACTAATATGGTGTAAACGCGCCATTACGTCGAAAATTTGCGCCCATTACAAATACTCAACGATGTCCCTCCGCGAACAGATTTGGGTTTCTATTTGATACCCTTTTGTACCCTTACCGAGTCTGAACGTGCCTAATGAAATGTTTTGTTTTCACGAAGGGCTGCTGGTGTTACGTGGTTGCGTGCCCCATGAATAATATACGATGTATTATGTGTCGCTTCCTGTGACTCTACCTGAGCGACAATATGAGCACGATGTAGGCACGGTTAACTCGGTTTTTGGGCCCCCATTTAGGAAATATCCTTACGAATCAACGCTAGGACGACAACAATAACTTCATGAATATTATATAAACCGTGAACTGACTTGCATCCTCCGAAGGCACGAAAAACGCCACATAAACACGTGAGTTGTTGCCAACTTTAGGAAAACGTATTCCCCTAGGGGCGGGAGGGCTTAGGTGCCCGAAGGACTTAATTTTTTAACAGACAGGTGTATATACTTGGTAAAAACGAGTGTTACTCGTCGAAATTTGTATCACCTCCGAACAAGGTGACGTCCGAAGTTCATTCAGCGCTAAATAGCAAATATTTATACTTACATAAAACAAAATCAGGTTAGTTCATAGAGTAATAAGCATAGATAGAGAGAGTTTACGCAATTTTTACATGTCCCAAACATGATTAGATTACGTTGTCGGATTGTTATATATTTTCAAATCCACAATTTTACTATATCGTTATGAATGTATATTATATTGAATGAAATATATTTATTTGAGTGATTCCCGATTAAATATCCACATCTGAATATTTGAAATCCGATATTTTTTCTAATTTTCGGATCTATAATAAGCAGAATATTTATTATTTTCTGTACCTTCCTGCTGAAATCGAAGGCAAATTATGCTCTCCTAGAGTCATCGGTTGTTTCACGTCGTTTGGCGCGCTCGAAGTTTGTTTTCTGAATTTCTGATATATTTAGGTATTTATTTCGATATTTTTTGAGTTGATATGAAACGTTGATTCACTATGGGACATAAGAAGTGCGTTTTTTGTGGAGAAACTCGCGACTTGAGTGAAATATCGCATTACTGATATGTTTTTATTTCTGCGCGCTTCATGTCAAATTCGATAGTTCATGTGGGGACAAAATCTGCTTTCTGAAAATGTTATATATTTCCTCTTTCTATGTTTATCACCCTGAGGTTAGTTACATTATTAGTTACGTCATTTATATTGTTTATAACAAACAGAAAAACAAAAATGGTCATGGCGCTACTTCCACCAGTAATTCTAACCTAACCTACTTTTGGCTATGACTATTGCGTGCCCAACCATCATTGCTCCAACTAAGTAAAGGAAATTGTGGGTTATTAATAGGGATTAAGTCTCTATTGAACAAATTATCTCTCTTTCGATACATTTCAGAACATTTTATTGTATTCAGAAACGTTTTCCTAGATCATTTTGAAATTCTTTATGTCTTTTACCATAAAGTATGTCTGATCGTTGAAAATGATAAGCGACAACGGATTTAAGTATATACTACTATCATATACTACATACATGTTCTATAAACGATATGTCTCGATAATGTAGATATCTAATGCAAGGAACATATAAAAAATCCCATTAGATGAATTAAGGTAGTATGAGGTCGTTTAAACAATTCCAATTCCAATATCGCTTTGAGGAAAGAGGGGTACAAGTAGGCATATTTGAAATGATCGGTTCTATATTGTCTGAATTCTCAATAAGTATTTTGTAGGAAGCGATAATTATGATTTCCATTATTTTCATTTTTCGTAGTTTTCACATTGACGTCATGATCGTTATTTGATGTATTCGAGAATAGGATTCAACATCGATTTGAAAATTTTGAATACTAATTAGTGTTAAGCCTAAAAAACTGTTAGTCAAAAATGAAACACATCATCGAAAAAAAAAACATTCTGAAAATTATAAATACATAAATCAAAATAAACTGATCACAGTAAGTGGACAAAAACATTTACATCTTGAAGTTTGAAGAAGACAGAATATCTTGCAATCAAGACCAAAGGCAGATTTGAAGTATCAAACATGTGTATTGCAGTTACCAACGACGGCATAGAAGAAGACGAGATAGGAAACACAATCTGCAATGAATTCCGGAAATAAAGTTGTCACCAAATTTCGCGTTAAAGCGGCAATATTCTCTTCGGTACGAACATTTATTTTTCTCGTTGATAGTTTTGAATCGAAAAGAGTAGAATCAGTACGAAAACGATCAATAACTGCAAAAATTTTTTGCCCGCCAGGACCGTAAAATGGAAGAAGAAGAAGAAAAGGAAGCAGGTTCCTGTAATATTCATCATTTCTTTCAGCGGACACGAATCTCGATGCTGTCGCATAGCAGAGGTCGTAGGGAATTTATGTATGTTTAACGTTCGAGAAACAACGGAAGGGATCAACTCCAATCGAATGTGACAAAGAGGCATGGGCCATAATCAGGCATATTTACGACGGGCAAAAACCGTAGCTGTTGCTCTCCCGACGTCAGACCGCGTTCATTTCGGGAAATCGTATTCGTGGCGCCCTTCCAGAGCAGAGATAAGAAGGGAATATATATGGTCCCTTTCCCCGAACGTTCTTATGAATTTCTCCTCGAGTTTTCCCGACCCAGACACGATACGGAGAGATAGATGAATGGGAATTCGAAAAGAATAAAGTTTCCATTAGCGTAGACTCTGTGCGGAGCAGGAGGAAAATAAAACTACAAGACGTCACGGTGAAAATCGGATAGTTTCCTCTCTCTGGATGTGCGACTAAGAGGCGAGTTTATTCCAGAACGGAAAATGGCCATCGATCGCAAACAGTCTGACTAAAAACGATAACTTTACAGTATAAATATTTCATCAGTGTTTCCTCTACCATCTCTCCAGGTTTTATGCGGCGCGGAGAGGAGTGTGTGAAAATGTATATACGATGTGTGTACTGAATGTGGATCAAGTGTTCAAACGTGTTCGTGGGGTTTTTGTTGCAGAATGTATTAAAGGGTTTTGAATAGGAATGGTACAGTTTGAGATGGTTATAATGGCGACAGTGTGCATTATTTTTTGACATTTCTTATGTCGTTATGTATAAAAACAACATTTCACATCCGTAATCCGTTGTTTTTATTTCTACGACAATGGTTTTGTCATGTCATGAGTTCTTCAGGAGGACTAATAATATATTAGTAATATATTTTTTTTAGATAAAATCGGTCAATGTATAATCAATTAATTATCAGACAAGATCAGATAACCTGCATTATCCTATTCACAGATTGTCGGTATTTTCACTTTATTCAGAATACACCTTATTCTAATGTCTCTTATGGTTAAATTTTACTTCATGAATAGGATAGAAAGTAGAGCTGCGTACAGATTCGAAAATAAAACAAGAATTTTTTTAAGGAAATAGTGAAAGAATGGATCGAATTTTACCTATGGCATCGTGAAAATTGTTTCTGTTTTTTTTTCAGAAATTATTTCTGATTTCCATAAAAGTTATTTTCCCTAATAACTTGGAATATTGCCAAAAACATGCAATCGTTGGCAAATATGTAAAAGAAACCCAATAAAAAATAACCAATTTTTCGGAAATAATTCAAGGATCCTATTATTTGATGATACCTATACACATACTCAGGGTTGAAGTTTGTAAGTACGATTTCAAGTAACAAAAATTATTTCGATAATTATATTTGACTTCAATAGTCTTTCTGAATTAAAATCAATGAATTCGATTCACGATTATCTATACTGCCGTTTGAATTGAGAAGTGCGTGCTTATCTAGAAAAAATCACTTTTGAGATATTGAACTTCAAATACTTCCATTTGTGTCATCCACAGTTTAAATTTAATTGACAAGCATTGTCATGTATTTCTTTTTCATATAAATTCAATTAAATATCTCAAATGTGCTTTTTTGCAGATACGCCGTTTTCAATTGAAAAGGTAGTATATTTTTGATGGTCTTTTTTATGTGCTTTCAACAATTGAACATTTGCCCCCATAGTCACATATTATAAAATAATATGAATCTAAATAATTGAATTGATTGAAAATTCAAAGATATATCTTCGTAAAAATTCTCGATTTTCTTATGAAACGAATATATTCAAATCTGAAATATTCAGCCACTCAAATTTGTCAATGAAATTCCAGTAACAACATTTTTTTTTCACTAAATAGAATACCAAATGTAAGATAATAGTATATTTTCAACTGAAGTTTGAACACCATCTGTTTTTAATGAGGTACCCTTTGGATATTCCATGATTCTCTTTATTTATTTTCAGCCGACAGCCACCAAAGAAGTTTTATGATTTTATTATGTTTAAGTAGGTTCGTTCTTCTAGATTCACGTAGAACGTAGAACCCAATGAACAACGAATTGATTCATCGGAACATTCTAGAGTCTAGATATTCCCAACCGTCTCGGTTAGATTTTTCAAAACTACTAAAATATACCAAATGATTTCTTCCTACTAAAAACTTCATGAAAATGCGAAAAATATGAAAAAGTAGATTTCTTCTAAATCTGGTCATACTGAGTTTCATTATATTTTTAGTATCTATGGACACTCTAGCTCAAATGGTAGGTACTCTGAAATTATCGTACAAAACGCTATTATCGTACATGAGGTATCGTACATAGTACTGAGCAGAAAATTATCGTATGAAACGATAATTATCGTACGAACGGCAACGCTGCACATTATGTCCCTCCTCCTTTGGTTAAATATTGACAGATCACTAGAATCCTACGTGGTAATGTTACCTCTTAATTGATTATGACAAAATTTGTAATTTGGGGGAACATCGAAGAATTTCCAACGCAACAAGTATATCAATTCTCTATTTGAATGAAAATATGCTTGTTCTGAATGAAAATCAAAGCCCACAAAGTACCTTAGTTGACAAAATAACCAACTTTTTTCTCGCCAACAAAAATTTACAAACCAATGGAAGGTAACGATGGAAACGCACCATTAAACCCGACTTATAACAGGAATGAAAACATGTATCAACGAAATACCCCCCGTGATTGTAATCCCGGTAATCTATGTGCATGTTTCGCGTATCGGAAAGTATCAGTGGCTCCAGATTCGATAATATTTTCAGGGGGGCCCAAATGAACGCCCGATAAAGAGGTCCGGAAAAAGCTGCATGATCAAAGGAACTATCGGATGTTCGTTTCTCCTTTTGATGCGCTCACAATGGGGCGCCATAGCCATTCGCCACGAGCAGGCTCCGATCATTAGCGATAAAAGATGCGAAATCCCAGCTTTGCTGCTTCGATCCCTACGTTACTTCGTTATCCCCAATTTTTATTATTTTTAATGGAATGAGGGGGATTATTTAGACAGAGGCAATCCCTTTTTCTGGTGATCCTTTAAGCTGCAATATAAAAGTGTCGCCGTCATTTGGTTAAGTTCGCTTTCTGAAGTGAAAACTCCTGAACCACGCGAAATTTTTCCCAGGCTCGAGTTGTCAGTGGCAGGATTCGTTGGATTGGAATTTTGTCCAGGAATTGAGTATCGATACTGTCCTTTCTTTTATACATTTTCTTTATGAATATTTGTGATTTGGCTATTGTATTGCTTCTTTTCGATACCAGTATTTTGAATTTATCAGACCATGGACCACCATTATTAGTTTATTCCTTTATATTGTGAAGTGTGTTTTTTTAGAGCTATAGAACTTAAAATTGCAATAAAACAACGATGGATTATTCGATTGACATGAATTTCATTTATCCGCAAGATAATGTTGTGACATTACATTTTAAATATGATTTCTGGCCATATGACCGCCACGGCTGGCTCGGATGTAGTCCAATCTGGACGTCCAATTTTCGATGACTTTTTCTAACTTTGGTGGCCGTATATCGGCAATAACACGGCGAATGTTGTCTTCCAAATGGTCAAGTGTTTGTGGCACGCATAGACCAATGACTTTACATAGCCCCACAGAAAGTAGTCTAGCGGTGTTAAATCACAAGATCTTGGAGGCCAATTCATAGGTCCAAAACGTGAAATTAGGCGGTCACCAAACGTGTCTTTCAATAAATCGATTGTGGCACGAGCTGTGTGACATGTTGCGCCGTCTTGTTGGAACCACAGCTCCTGGACATCATGATTGTTCAATTCAAAAATGAAAAAGTTAGTAATCATGGCCCTATACCGATCACCATTGACTGTAACGTTCTGGCCATCATCGTTTTTGAAGAAGTACGGACCAATGATTCCACCAGCCCATGAAGCGCACCAAACAGTCAGTTTTCTGGATGTAACGGTGTTTCGACATACATTTGATGATTAGCTCCACTCTAACTGCGGCAGTTTTGTTTGTTGGCGTAGCCATTCAACCAGAAGTGCGCTTCATTGCTACACAAAATAAAATGGACGTAGTGCGCGATACGTATTCCGCACAGAACCATTATTTTCGAAATAAAATTGCACTATTTGCAAGCGTTGTTCAGGCGTGAGTCTATTCGTGATGAATTGCCAAACCAAACTGAGAATAAATCATTTGACAGCTGTTAAATCGGTCGCCATCTTGAACAGAAATGCCAACTTAAAGTTATATACCTCGAAAAAAAAAACACCCGTTACAAGCAACAAACGTGCTTAACACATGCCGCTACTTCATATGGCTGAGTTATCAATGTCATTATTGATTACTTCATGTTTTTTGCCATAATCTCCACACTTTATAGCCCTTAGGAATAATGTAAACAGAGTCATAACTTCCATCTACGCTACGTCTGCTTCATTTTGAAGCTATTTGACCACTGAATTTGGTCCGAATGCGTAACGTAATGAAACTCATTACACAACTCAAATTACGTAACGCATTTTTTCGGAGAAGAATAGAGACTAAAGCACCAATAACCGGCACAACAGACCTCATCCCTTTTCAAAACCAAGATGTTGTTCTCACCCCCATTTAGGGGTTGAAGTTACGGGGATGAAAAAATTGGAAAAGTTGTTCCCCCTCGAATAAGAAGGGTCCGAGCGATTTTACACATTTTCATTTTGAAGTCGGAAAATCGAGGTGTTTAGTTTTCGTTGGACCACCTAGCATAATTCTCTTACTGTTTGGTAACATGAATATTTCATTAAGATTCACCGAAATTTAAAATTTCAAAACTCAATTTAGCATTGAACCTTTGTGGAATAATTGATCAATCGAGTATCATGATTCTATACTTTTTTTGCTGTGGTGTCTGGTTGTGAAATTTCAATTCTGAAGTAATTTTCCACCGTTTAGCCATTGACTGAAAAATTAACAGTTCTGCAGCTTAGTTACTCTGGTGTGAAATTTGGAACGTTTTTACACTTTTTCAATTACAATATCCGATGTTGTTTCATTCTGAAAGCGCATCGATGTCGACTAAAATTATTTGATGATTTCATCATCTCATGGAATCATATTGCTTATAGAAGATTAACTATAGTGAAAAAATAATCATTTTGAATTTCGGATAGTAGCTTATCACAATTTTCCGAGAAATTTACAAATATCTATCAAAACGCCCTCTAGTTTCGCACTGAAAAATACCTTTCAAAACCTTTCAAACAGTTAATTGAAAAATTTATAGTATATTGTGTTGTTGCGTAAATTTTATCCCCAATTGTTCTATACAGGATGTTCCAAATTTAGTCGGCACCATTGCCAACTCCGTTATTATTGATGCTACGATTTCGGTTAAATGGGTAAACTGGTAGCATTTTTAGTGGTCTGCTCGATGCCGAAAACAGAACAAAAAAATTGACGGTCGCGTTCTAATAATATTTCATAAAATGATATTTATTTATATATTTTTTCATGCATTTCGATTCGTAGTCACATTCTCAGCAACAAAGCTCATATCACCTTCCTCACTAAAGTGGAAAATGAGCGACTTGTTTTGAAATATTTATTTCTTTCACTAGTACAAAAAAATTTTTTCTTTTGGCGAATAAAACCTCATGATGGTCCAAAAAACCATTTTTTTTTTACTTATACGAATGACAATATTTTGTTACTAATAGCAAAATAAGACAGTAAAAAGAAAAAAGTACGCTGAGTTGTGAATTCGTGGAACCCGTGATCATCATGTCGCAACACTCAATTGACACCATTAAGCTATTTGGTATTGATATACAAAACGATAATTTTCATCTTGAAGCCATTCCGCTAGAGGCATTCATTTTGTGAATCAATAGTGTCAATAGAAGGGCCCAAATATGTGTTCAACAAGAAGGAGGTGTTTTTGAACATTTACTCGATATTTTATAGCGCTTTATCAAATCCGTTTGTTATAAATGTTTCCTATTAATACAACTGTCTTATTTTCACCTTAACGAAAAAGAGTCAAATGAGCTTTGTTGTTGAGAATGTTATTACGAATCGAAATGCATGAAAAAAAATAGGGTATTCCATTGAAAAAATATCATCTCATGAAATATTATGACAACCCGACTGTCAATTTTTTTTTGTTTTTGACATCGAAAACACCACTAAAAATGCTACTAGTTTGCCCATTTAACCGACATCGTAGCATCAATAATAACGGAGTTGGCAATGGTGCCGACTCAATTTGGAACACCCTGTATATTAGGTTCTAGGTATTATCTTTCTTGTGGTACTGCCGCTACGCAGCATCATCCGGACACTCTGTATATAATTATACACTTGGTTTCATTTTAATGGAATAAATCCTAATGATCAAAGGCATTTCTTATTGAAAACCAGAGTCTTCATAACAAAAGGAAAAGACAGTCATTGTCAAAGGCGCGACGAACAAAACCTTGGATCTTCGATATTGATATCTTTCCTCTATCTCAGATCAACCTTTGTTCATTGTGATTTCCCAGCGTTATTCCTAGATTCACAATGCGTTTCCTCTACGAATATCCGATAGGTAAAAAAAAAAAATCAATTCGAAATATTCAGGTTATTTGTAATTTGAATTCCTATTGTATTCAAAGCTGCAACATGCGAGTCTGTAGAATATCCTTCATTACAGTGAATGACCGTATATTCAACATTTAATTTATTCACATGAATACGCAGAGATAATTTGAATTTTATTCCATAGGAAAAACCCGTGTTATTTTTTTATCAATCATCCAATCAATAACATCATCAGTCGTTGAAATTGCTATTATAATGCCGCAGTTTTTTCTACATGATCACATGTTCGATAACTATGCAAATTCTCGTACATTGTCATTAAAGAATAGAGATTTATTGCGGGATAGGGAGGGAATAGATGTTTTTAAAATATGGAAATATGGTTTGTGCATTTGGTTGTGTTTTTGCTGTGTATAATTTCGAAGGACGATGCATGTTTTGAACGAAGGAGTTTCGATTTTAGTATAATTGGTGTGTTGGAGAATGAAATGCTAAAAACCAAGGATATAGTTCCTATTCATAACACTTCACCCAATAAATATCGGGCCTTATCAGTTAAACATAAATTTTCTAAAAAAAATTCGACTTTTTTCGTCAACATAGTCAGCTTCCAACACTCTTCTAACTTTTCAATATCTTTTCAATTCTTATCTCGGTCATTCGATTTATCAAAAAATTAATGTTTGTCATCAACTTTCAGCAATAATAATAAACAACGACAGAAGGTAAACGCTTATGGAGGACAACTGAAAATAATCGATAACACAGCCTTATTTATTCATATAAAAATTTATTCGAAAAAAGCTAATCTCTTTCTTATTGATCAATTCTATACAAATAGTGAAATAATTAACCTTTGGATACAAAGAATCATTTTCTAATTTTAGTTCATAATATCCTGCATTTAATCGTTCAAAACAAATAATCCAAAAGAGGAAAATGATTTGAAGAACAATTATCAACCCATATTGCTATTACTATTATGATTCAAAGTATTTTTATTGATTTTCAAAATAATCGGCATCAAGATCTATACATTTCTGCATGCGATTGAACCGAAACATTTTTTCCAATCAGAAGATGGTAGGTGATGAAAATCGTTGTCCACGAAGTTTATTTTTAATTCCTGAGAAGAGGAAGAAGTCATTCGGTGCCAAGTCAGGACTGTAATCAGATGACCCATTAATTCGATGCAAGATGATTCGTCGTTTTGGGTTTGTTTTTCTCAATTTACCGAAAACTTCAGGCAAACAAATGGTTTGATACCTCTCTGAATTAACGGTCTTTTGATTTTCAAGAACCACAATTGCCCCACATGACAAGTTTTCTTGAAGAACGTATTTTGGACGACCTTCTTTAACTTTTTTCGTGGGCGAACTACGTCTACGTTTGAATTCAGTGTACCAGTGATATACAGTGACTTTAACATGGTGCTTCATCGCCAAAAGTTGAATTTAGTTGATAGATGCATTTTTCTTTAGTTAGACCACGTCGAAAGTCATAATTTTCATAGCTTAAAATTTTCACGAGTTAATTCCATATTTTAACAGAGCTGAAATTTTCAATTAACTGTAAACAACAAAAATTGTGCTCGTACCTCAAAACATTATGAGTACTTATAACACGAAAAATGTCAAATTTCTTCTGGCAATATCAGTGTTGCCAATTCTCAATTCATAAATAGTAGCTCTCGTATTAGCGATTTGAGTAGTAGTAGCGAAATTATCTCGTAAAGTTAGTTGACTGGTTTGAAAGCTAGTCTACCCCACCGTTTTTTCAAGTGTCGCTAAAAATGCAGAATCCACAGGCTGTAATGTATTGACAATTCAATCTAAAATTCCCGAAAACTGCCCCTTTATTGAAAAACATTCAATTACGGGAATAATAACTCTATTCAGAACCACTCTCTTCAAAACGAACCCAATTCCGGATCACCTCGTTCCACATCGTTTACTCCCCCCCTCCAGGCAACTTTAAGGCTGCGGCCCCACAAAAGATTTCATCCTTCCAACTCGACTTTGAACACCGAACGTGGGGTCGAAGTTGAGGGACTTGGAAAAGAATATTTTTTGTTTCTTCCGTTGCCGATGAGATGACGTTTTTCCTGCGAATGTCAGAATGATTTATTGTTTTATCTCGCCGCGATCCATTCAGCTCGCAGACTCAGCGTTATTATCATTTACCCGAAGACAACAATGAGATATTTTGGGTGGTTTTTGATACGAGAAGAACGGTACTTGATGTGGCAGAGCAATTATTACACTTTCTGACACGATTTATGTGGCGCTGTTCCGAGCATTATTCGATTATTTGTTGATAAATAGTAGAAGAGAAAAAAATTGAGAATCATTTATTATTTTCACCCTCAGAGTAATAGCCATAGATAGAGGGAGCATATGTCATTGTCAGTAAGCTAATTTTGTCCCCGACATGAACTATCAAATTTGACATGAAGCGCGCGGAAATGAAAACATATCAGTGATACGATATTTCACTTAATTCGCGAGTTTCTCCTGAAAGAACGCACTTCTTATGTTCCATTGTGAATCAACGTTCCATATTAACACAAAATATATTGAAATAAATACCTAAATATATCAGAAATTCAGAAAACAAACTTCAAGCGCGCCAAACGACGTGAAACAACCGATGACACTAAGAGAGCAAAATTGCCAAACCTTGGATTTCAGGAAGTAGAAAATAATAAATATTCTGCTCATTAAAAATTCGGCAATTAGAAAAAATATCGGCTTCCAAATATTGAAATTTGCAATATTTAATCGAGAATCACTCAACAAAATATATTCCATTCAATATAATATACATTCTTAATGATATAGTAAATTTGTGGATTTGAAAATATATCACAATCCGACAACGTAATCTAACCATGTTGGGGACATGTGAAAATTATGTATACTCCCTGTATCTAAATTTCAAATCTTTTTTTCAGAAACTATAAGAGCTTTTTACATGAAAGGATAAGCAATATTTGTCGTGCACAAGTGTTCCATTCAAGATATTTTTCTACGAGGAACGTTTGTTAAAGAAATGCCATTTTCCAATTTCGACACCCTGTGTTAAGTCGGACACATAGACTTTCTTGATCAAGAGATCATATTCTATAAAATACGAAAACCGGTGATGATTTTTTTATTAGGCTGCTGACTGGTCCTTTGGGAAAAAATCCGTTGTCACTATCCTAGTTCTATATATTGATGTATGAATTTTCAAGGCAAAACATGAAGAAATCTAATTTTGAATAATTCATATTCACAGAAAATGAATTAACAGAGTTATGATAATTTTCAACATGTGACACTATAATTGTAGAGAATATAATGTTTTTACCGCAAGGTTCTAGTATAATTAACTTATTTATTGAAATTTATTGTTTTCCTTCCAAACTTCAAATCTGAGGGGACCCAAGTTTCACCCGATCGATTTCTTATGCTCACCCCATAATTTGTTTCTTGAATCATTGACGCAGAGCTGACTCAATTATGAACCTAACCTAGTTATAAACTTCAACGTCGTGTTACAGTTCTCCAAGTTCCCTAAATGTCGATAAAGCCAATAGAGAATGGAAGATATGAAATTGGAGAGGCAAATTACCCGATGCAAGATTAGGCTTACGTTCTTCTATATAACTTCGGAAGCTTGGATCTTGCGTAGTCGGCTTCGACGGAAATAAATAATTCAATTCGATTTACCGTTGATGGTTTTCGTTTGTTTTTCGTTATAATGACTCTTTGAGTTTGATAGGAATCAATTGTCCCCCTCAAATTTTTATGGTTTACGTTATACGAAGAATTGAACATTTTTTGTCATCAGTGTCTTATTGTTCGAAAAACTTACTGAATATTCAAACTGACAACTTGTGTATTGATTTTATTAACTTGCATTTGAGAACATTGAATGCTAACTGAAACGAAAGTTTTTCTATCATAGTAAGATTCACGAACAGGTAGTAATAACTTTTCTCTCTTACTCTTCTGAGAAATGGATATGCAAATTAATATTTCAAATTGAATTGACAATTTTAAATAATTCAATTTTATCTTTTGGTTGATGGTGACTTTAATCATTATCTAATTACTTTAATTTATGAATTTTAAATATTAGAATTATTCGAGACTCTTTGCAAAATCGAACATTTCAAGCTTGCATTTTTTGTATGCTTCTTCGTTTCATCGGAAAGATAATAGCCTTGTTTTGAAAGTATCTCGTGAGGCTCTATTTTTCTTGCATGATCAAATTCAGGTAGAATTGACATTTCTACTTCAACTTTTGAATCGACGAAGTTTTAATAACATGATGCTTTGCTTGCACAGTGTTTTGTCCTACCAAAATCTGCTGCGGTTTTATAATTTTTATTATTTCTTCATCATAACTGCCATAAAAAAGTATCTATAAACTGATATGTTCTATAAGCATAAGAATCCTTCTTATGAATTTTCAAATTCATATATTGTAATACAAAATAAATAAAGAATCTCGAGAGCAAATTCAAATATAGATTTTCTTCTTTCTAATCTCTTCATTTATTCCTTCAATTCGTTTCCCAGTTTTTCTTTAATCATTGTAGTTTACTTTTTTTTTGCTGCAGATTAAAAATTCCCGAAACGTAAAAACGCTGGTATAAATCAGCTCAGTTTTTTTTTCACGGAATTTATTGAGATTGAACCGAACCGGATATTCAGGTAGAAAAGGAACAATTTAATTTCCTATCGTATTTCCGATTTCGTTCGTTCCCGATGATTATATCCTTCATCCCGTTTCGTTTGCTCTGGAACGATGGTAATTCCAGATAAACGTATTGGACGTCCGTATTATCGATGAATACTGTGTACATCATGTAAATGATAGACGTGGATAAAATTCGATCGGTCCTTGTGGCTTTGTTCATTATTCAGGAGGATTGTTTGGACGTAAATTACTATCTAATCTGTATCAGCGCGAGTCTGCCACGTACATGATGGTGACACGAATTGATGTCGGTACAAGCTTTTCGGTTGATCACTCCTCTTTTTGGTCATTCACGAGTGGAAAAATACATTTAGGTTGAATTAGAACTCTTTGAGAGTTTCTTTTTTCGCTTATTTACGTTTAAAAATTTTAAGTCACTGAATTTATTTTTAGGAACAGGTGGATTTGTTGATCAAGCGGTTGAAGGCTGCGCTAAACGCTGATTGGCTTCCAGATCATACATACCTACTCTCACCCTTACCTATAGAAATAGCACTCTGTCTATATGATATAAAGGGATTCACGGCTTGGCTTGATTTTAAAGCTACTTGACTTGTAGCTGTAGCTTGTAGTAGTAGTTTTTCAATCTCAAGTCAAGTATTTATTTATCAAGTACTTGAATCATATCAAGCTACTTGATTTTTAGCAGTTTTATTGTGTAGCGTCACATCAATTAAAAAATGATTAAACGAGAAGGAATCTCGCAAAAAACACTTTTATTTATTAAACTAATTGCATAAAAGCCCAAAATGTCAACATTTTTGAAATAGAAACATAAATTAATTCACTATAAATCATAACAAAATAAAAAATAATAGAAAAACGAAGTTTCTTAATATTCGGAAACCTCGAGGCTTTGTTTGATTTCATAATTTTCGATCCAGGATCTAAGACACATGAGGCATCTTAAAGATTTGCCACCTAACCTATTGCGGATTTTTGTAAATGTAAGCGCAGCTCTAGAAAATTGCCTTTCAATAGGAGATGAAGATGCTAGCGTTGCTGAAAAAATCCTTGGCCATTTTGGTCAAGTTTGAAAAGAAAGTTCTGAAACTACCAATAGATTTCATAGAAATGTGAGGAAACTCCTAATGAAATCACACTGGCGAATGCTTCAGTCTCTCGGCGCTCGAGGAATCCCCTTATTTAGTCTGAGCGCGCACGAGATTGCAAAAATATATGCCGTGCGACGCGTGTATATCAAGCTCAAGTAATATCAAGTAGCTTGATATCAAGTCAAGCCATAAATATCTTAAACCAAGTTAAGTCAAGCTCAAGTATGTAATTTTTCACGATCTCGATTTTCAAGTCAAAGAGTTGGTTAAAATGCCAAGATACTTTTCTCGATGAATCCCTAATGATATAGCAACAAATTACAAATTCGAATGAGGCGCTGATTAGGTATCAGGAGCGCTTATTGCACCCTTAGTGACGATCCTAATGTTCTGTAGCTCTTAAAAAAACACCTATCACTTAAATTTTTCAATAGTGCGAAGGTATGTTTGAATCTAATCACGAATTAGGGAGGAGGCAGGTAGCTTTATTCACTATTCATAAGCAAGAAGGTTCATTACAGGATTTGTTCAAAATTAATCCCAATCATCTACAAACACCGATGTTAATTCTCATTGATAAAAAGAAGTAATAATGAGAGAACTCCAAATATCAAGATAATTCCGAGTCAACATAGTTTTATCCAGCGGCAATCAACGTTTTCCAGCTCTATACTTTTATGGAACTAGAAGCGGAAGCCATGTAGAGTAGCTTTTAGCTCGGCACAATTTATACAGATTGCGTTAGGGAGTGAGTAACTGTGTGCTTTATGATAAACCTGCTGAGTGTGAATTCTCCGAGAATGCATGTGTTTTCTTCGAATACAAAGTACACAGTTTGTGAATTTGGTGGAGCATTTGCGAGGCTATATTTCAGACATCAGGTGTGCCACAAGGCAATATCCTTGGTCTTAGCTATTATTCATAATAATCGATTATCTTCGTTGGTACATATACATTCAGTTATTCATGACATGAAAAATTTCGTTGGAAAGGAAATTGGGTTATCAAAAAGCAGAATATAAACAGAATATTCAACCAAAAAAAATTCATTCGAAAAATAATGCATTGATTCAATGGGAATACCATTTAATTATCTTCGAATATAGTTTCAACTACTATCAGACTATCAAGTATGACTGGACAGAGATGTTGCAATACAAACCGGTCGTATCGATATCCTTATGGAAAATGTTGCTATTTGATAAATTATAGTGGTTTATGCCATTAAGGATTTTATATAAGTACATGGTCAACTCTCAGTACTCATCAATTGAAATTCTCATGAAATTTTCTGTATAACTTGATGTCAGTTATGGTTTATCATCATTATTGGAAATAGAATGATATTCACTATTCCCCTTGGTGTTGAATTTGACGAATAAGTTTTCTCAGAATTCTAAACAATACTTCATTTATGAACCGTGTATAATCCACCTCATTTATATCATTTGAAATTTCAACATTATCAGAAAATGGTTTATCGATCGAATCAAAAATTCAATTATGTGTTAATAATTACATCATCAAATTATAATTACATCATCAAACTGTATTGGGATTGAAATGGATTCTTGTGGTACTCTCTAGTCATAATAACTTCTTTCCACTTCTGATATTTTGTACAACAATATATTTAGATCTGTTCTTCAAGTTTAATTCTTGGGTTTTTAATTTATTTGGCAATCCTCTAAACTTCGCTTTTTATTAATAGGGTATGCAATTAAAACGCTCGGGGAGTAACGTCGAAACACATTTCAGCAGACTCACACCTAATGAAACCTCTCTCCCTCGCTTTCGGAGGACATAATTGGTCCTTTTACTTTATATGATTTAAAATAATATTCGGGTGAGAAGGGACCTTTTCGATACGAAACCTACAGTAGAAATAATTTCGAAATTTTTGATGAATATATTTCCAATTGATTTTATGATGCCCCAAACTTTCGCCCGCTTTTCGCTAATTGGCTACGTAAAATGTAATGGCCGAAACTCATTACATCTGACATCGTTCCCTCAAACATAATGGAACGCTCCTCACTCGAATTCGGGCAGAATTAGTCCTTTGCTGTATATAAATTGAAATTATATTGGGACTAGAACTGCTCCTTGTGGTACCCCCATACAAATGGAAATTTCGCAGCTTCCGATGTTCCGTGTACCAACCAATTTAAGAGTGTTAAAAGTATCATTTGTAGTTTTTAAATTAACCCGAAAAATCCTCCAAAATTTTCACCGATTTCGTTAGTTGCCCACGCTAGTAAAACTCGAAAACTAAACGCATTTCTGCGGATGGTCAAGATTTCATCACCAACAGCATTCCCCACAGCTACAGCAACCGGCGTCTTACTGTTTCGAATGGAATATTTTGCGATATATGAAATTAAATAATATTGGGACTAAAATGACATCAACGAGGTCAAAAATGTTATGTTCCAAAAAATTTTTGAACCTGCATTAAACTACGATTTATAACTTGTGCTGGCATTTCACCGCAAAATTAGCATTGCCCATACAGTGAAACAAGCATAGTCATGCTAAACGACTAGGGAAATATATCAATTTTTTTTGTGTATGTTGTTGAAATAACTATCGATGAAGTACTAACCGTTGTGAGGCATCACCAGCATGTAAAGCTTGTACATTTTTTCTATGAAATACTTTTAAATTTTTTTTTCGAGACACGTCATACGAAATTTGGAGATAAATGAAGATTAATAGCTACATACCGAATACTAATCGAGAAGTTAGTATTCTCGAGTTCTTCTGAAGAATCTTCATATTCAAACACATAATCTGCATACCCCAGAGTTTTTAAGGAAAGCTTCAAGTGTCAAATGAATAATCAAAATGAACTAGTTGCTATATCAACTGAAATTTTTGATAGTCGTCCTACTTTCAATGAAAATAAATTATTTCAAACTCTTGTAACTTCTGAACGCAAACGAATCGGACCTATGTTGATAGGAATGTTCAGAATGAGCACAACAATCATCTGCGATAGATCTCGTAGAACATCCTCGATGAAATAGAATAATATTGGCACTAAAATGGACCCTTGTGGTACTCCATAGTAATAACAATTTTCCCATTCTTGATGAATTGAATTCTCTTAAATTCTAGGTGTGTAATTGATTTGGCAATCTCCCAAACTCCTCGTCGCTTTTCGTTAATTGCCCACGCAAGCAAAACGCCGAAAAACGAAACGCATTTTCGACGTACGGTCCATCCCCCATCATCAACAACATCCCCTCACACCTAATGGAACCTTGCTCCCACGGTTTCGGACATAATTGGTCTTTTTCGCCCTCGGCACCTTTTCCATACGAAACGTGCTCCCCATTTTTTCGCAGACACATTTTTCCCGCATCGATCTAAAGGCGAGGGAGGAATCGCGGAACGTGAGAATCGCATTTTGACATCAGTTCGACACTTCGGGCCCTTCCCTTGATCGATACGAAGGTGATACTACGGTTCCAGCGTATCCGGGCGCCCCCGGGGGCGGCAGAATGTGTTCCCATTTGAATAGCACCCGTACAAAGATTGTTTATTTCGAATTCAATAAACTATTCCGCATTTGAATATTGCATAACGCGGGGGAGGATGTGCGCGGGACGTAATTGGGGTTTGTATTGGGAAAGAGCGAGTGCATGTGATGGTCCGGACGGATGATGGATGAGCATCTCCGTCGCCGGGGGTTTGTACAGGATGGTCCGGAATTGGAGGTTGTGCGGGTTTTAGGGTTTTGTCTGTGAGTTCGTTTAATTTTTGAGCGCTAGTTCTGACTTACTGATGAAGGATTTTTGTTCATGGTCTGATTTCCTCGAAAAAATGGAAGTGTTAAGGGGGGACATACACTCCGGGATTTTTAATGGGTGTTTTTTTTGAGAGCTTGAGAACTTTAAAAAATAAAACAAGACAGAAATATTGTTGAAATGAATATTTTATTATCAGAATGTTTTGCCGGCGTAAACCACTTACTCAACATAGTCGTATAAAAGTACATAATTCATGCAATTTCGCCATTGTTTTCATTTATTTGTGACACGGCGCATTGTCTTGATGAAACAGAACCTTTCTTTCTTCAAATGGGGCCGTTTTGTAACGATTTCATCCTTCAAATGATCCAATGTATATAATAATCGCTGCTGATGGTCTGGCCCCTTTGAAGGTAATCAATGAATATTATACCTTGCGCATCCCAAAATACTGATGCCATAACTTTGCCAACTGACTGTTTTTCCTCGCTTTGGATTCGGTTCATTCTGTGCAGTCCTCTCAGCTGACTGTCGATTGGACTCCGGAGTAAAATGATGGAGCCATGTTTCATCCATTCTCACATATCGACGCAAAAATTCAGGTTGATTGCACTTAAACAGCTTCAAACACTGACAACAACTATCCGAAACTTCTCATGCAGCTAAAAAAACACCCGCTATTTCGAAAATTACAACGTCTAATTTCCAGCAACGTTGTATTATAAGATATTCGAGGAACCTCGTCAAAACATAGTCGGCTAACTAGAAATTCCGAAATGACCGACAAACAGTCATATCCCTCAAGCCCCGAAAATATATATTCAAATGAGCCGCGCTAGACATAAAGTTGGAGCGAATGAAATTCGAATAATTAAGCAAGTCCCCAGTTGTATCAACAATGCAGCAGACACGGCTTTCAAGAGCTGAAATCGTACGAACGTACGATATTGCCCGCTGCAAAGCCCTAGCACAAAGATTGTTGATTCCTAATTCAATAGACCATTCCGCATTCGAGCATCGTACACAATGCGAGCTAGATGTTTATCTCGTGATGTATCTCTCTCCCCCCATACAACGAAATTTTCGCACAGCGAAATATGTTAGTTTGTCTGTCACGTATATATCGTGCCCCGCCGCGGGTGAAAGGTGGAATCCTGCACGTCGTTGTTATTCATGACAGTGTCGATCGTTCTGCGTATTTAAATTACTCCCGGTTTTCGTTTTTACACGAGTCTCGATTATGACGGGGGGTCAGAGATTGATTGGACTTTATCCGAAGAAATCGATGCGAGATGGCAAAAGTGAAATTCTGTCACGAAATTTGCTGCTTGGGTATGCGAAGTGTGCGTTTTAGAATATTGATCAATTACTTTTATCTGTCAGTTTTACTCTCTCGCTCTGGTTAGGAGCGTTTGTAGCAGCATCGATTGAAAGCTTCTTTTATTCATATTGCTGTCTTTGACGACTGTCTCAGTTCAATAACCTGAGTTAATCGATTGGACCAAAAGTCCTCCATATGGTATACCGATAGATCAAAATCAGAAAAAGCCAAAGGAATTGGGATATATGGGCCTAACACCAGGACCAAGACACTAGCTGTCTACACTTGTGCCCAGAAGTATCTCAAAAGAAACCTCAAAGGGGTACGTATTCACCTAACAGGCCACACTGAGTTCGAATCATATAATAATAATATCATACAAGACAGCGGTCCAACAATGGCAGAGGAACAAAAGGAAGACCCTCTGGGTTCTGCTCAGGCAAAGAAATTTGTGGTGCTTTCTTCGATTTATAGGTACCAGAAAGGTCCTAAAGCTACCACGAGCTGAGCTTCGGGGACTGCTGACAGGACACTGTCGGTGCAAATACCATTTGTACCGCAAGGGTTAGTCAGCAGATGAGATCTGCAGGCTCTTAGGAAAGTAGGTAGAAAGAGCCAACGCATAGAGTGCAAATGTCTGCGACTGACTGGCCTAAGAACCACTCACATGGGAAAGTCCGTTCTGGACACTCATGAAGTAATAGCCAAGGCTCTTAAGAATATCGTCGATTTCGTTAACACCATCAACGGCTTCCCTGGTTTGTATGAAAAGGTAGGTTCAAGAACAAAATATCAATTTGGTCACAGTTACCGAAGCGCTAAAAGAGCCACAACGAACCCGATTGGAGAGAGAAGCTAAATAAACAAAATATTCTACTGGTAGAGTTCTAGATTAAAAACAATGATCGTGCTGTCATTGGTGGTGAGTAGCGATAGACCATCTGCGATCTGTTTAGAACTCATCTGTGCCGCATTACTCAATCAATGATGGCAACCATTTGAAAACATGCAACGACAAATAAAGCAGGTTACACCAATTTCAAGTAATGTGAAACGTTGAAGCCCTAGCTAGCAGCTATTCCGTGATGTCAGCTGATATTGCTCCATTCTCAATATGAAAACGCCTCTTCTCTCCCACTCGTTCATCTCCACAGCACCCCGTGAAAATTGATATTGCCGACAACATTCGACGTATTCGAATTTTCCCATATTGCATCGTGAACACCGTTGAAGACGAGGCCTGGGATGCAACGTCGAGAACAAAACGAACTCGTATTACATTCCCATAATGGTACATCGATCGATATAACGCAATAAATATAACGTTCTCTCGTCGTCGCGAAATTACATAATACACGTAGAGAGAGATGGAGATAGATAGAAACATGCTAACTGGAGCACGAACGAAGAGCTCATATTAACAATTACTCTTAATAATACGAAATTAAAATGGTCCGACGGGAATTCGCGCTGATTATTCATGATTGGCCTGCAGTGCACAGACGAACGCTGGCAAGAGCAAACATTGGGCGGGCGTGCGGATAAAACGGGCTGGTACGTGACAACCAAACAGGGTACGGAGTGTACAGCGAAAATCCCCCGATGTGTATTTGATATAAGATGTATGCGCAACAGCGATGTTTATGATAGTTGGCGTTGGATATGATGAATTATTCGCACACCCCGCCGGCTGTAGTCTATTAATTAGTCGAATAATTCATGTGTTGAAATGTAAATAGGGGCTAAGGAATGCAGACCGTAATTTCAGCTGTAGGATTCTTTACGTCCCATTCGTCCACAATAGTGTATTAACTAAATATTTCATTTTCAGTAAACAAATTTTGTCCCCAACATAAACTATCAAATTTGATAAGAAGCGCGCGGAGATGAAAACATATCAGTCATACGATATTTCACTCAATTCGCGAGTTTCTCCACAAAGAACGCACTTCTTATGTCCCATAGTGATCAACGTTTCATATCACCCCAAAATATATGAAATAAATACCTAAATATATAAGAAATTTAGAAAACGAACTTCAAGCGTGACAAACGACGTGAAATAACCGATGACACTTGGAGAGCAAAAGTTGCCAAACCTTGGATTTCAGCAGGTAGATACAGAAAATAATAAATATTCTGCTTTTTATAAATTCGACAATTAGAAAAAATATCGGAAATTATTCTAGTTCATCTTCAGACACAGTGTCTGAAGATGAACTAGAATAATTTCGAAACTGCGGTTACAGTGTGATCTTTAAGTTGTTTTCAATTTAATTGGTAGCAAAACTTAGTCTGTTTCATTTCGAAAAAAACTTTGTTTTTCTTTTATAGCTTAAACACTATCAATTAGGATCAAATACATTTTATTGTGAAGTTTTCTATAAGTGAGAAAACATATTATTCAATTTTTTTTCTACTTCTGATGTTATATCCTCGCCAATCCATAAATCTGTTGAATATCTACATGAAGAAAGCATTTCAGAGTTAATTCAAAACCATTATTGGAATCCTCATTCATTTTGAAGAATAAAATCATTCTTCATCTTTTCTCGCAAAACGTGATATTCCTAAGATATAAGGATTTGAATTATGGAGGCTAGGTTGAACTGACCTGAATTGGTGGCGCTAGTGTAGCTAGAGGGTGAATCACTTCTTTACGATGATTTTTCTATGGTTCTGAAAAATAGCAACACAAAAGCAACACTTCATAAATTGTTTCTATTGCTTTGATTGAAAAATAAAACAATTTAATAGTGAAATATTTGGTTTCATTTTTTCCTTGGTACAATATGATATGACGTTTCACATTTCCTTTTGGAAGTACTAGTGTGTTATGGTAGTAAGGCGATGTTGCTTAGTATTTTTTCGATAAAAAAGGCAATAGAAATCTATATTCAAAATCACATTACAAGTTGGCATCATGAATTTCAATAAAGGTTTCGCCAGGTAATAAAATATTCGCTCCGATGAAATTTAAAACGCTGGGTCCTCTAATTTTATTCAATTTCATCAGAGCACATATCAAATTACCGTCCAAAATTTTATGTATGCAAATCCCCATATCCTATTACTTTTTTTTTGCGATTTTACTACATCATTTTATAGGGTTTTTCGACTTTTACGTCCCGAATTCCATCGATGTATAGTTCCATCTAGCAAAACGGCTGCGTCATGTCGAAATTATAAGACCTCCCCCCCACCACAATCTCCGCCATTTCGCCCGGAAAACCACTAGGGCGGAATCGAAAAGTGCACCGTAATTACAGCTATAAGAACGGCATCATCTCAATATCATCCTGAAAGCAGCATCCCCGGTCCAACCGCCACTTTCGGTCGCTGTACGTATTTAAAAAGCCTCCCTTTCAACCCTTGTCATCCTCGCACGGCTCGTTATCTTCAAGTAGATACTTTTTCGTCGAGAATCCCGTTTTTCATCCCATTGGAAAAAACCGATTACGGCGATATCTTGGGCCGTAGACAGTGAGCGCGCATAACCGTCAACGCAGACAACTTGAAGTAATACAAATTAAAAAGCGCTAGATCATCTGGGGGTCGCGTCATTCATCACTCCATTTGCCGTCGCGGCGCCGTGTTTTGACGCATCGTACTCGGGAGGATCGGTTGAGGACGGCGAATTAAAAAAAATATATAGGGGAAGCTAGTGCTTCTGAGCGCTTGTTTATTAATTCAGAAATTCAACCCTTAGGGACCACATAATTGTCTAAACGTTAAAAAAAACCTTTCTCAATTTCTATTCTACCAATATGTAACAGGCCAATTGAAAAGTCCCCGGTCTACCATAGTGAAACACATGTTTTTGGCAAAATTCGCTTTTATTATTCAACATTGTTGTCTTCGAGGGCGATACAGCGATTATAGCGATCTTCCAACTTTTCGATACCATTTTTGTAGTACGATTTGTCTTTCGCTTCGAAATAGGCCTCAGTTTCGGCGATTACTTTATCATTGGCGCTAAATTTTTTTCCAGCGAGCATTCTTTCGAAATCTGAAAATAGGAAAAAGTCGCTGGGGGCCAGATCTGGCGAATAAGGTGGATGCAGAAGCAATTCGAAGCCCAATTCATGCAATTTTGCCATTGTTTTCATCGATTTATGATACGGCGCATTGTCTGATGAAACACCACCTTTCTTTTTCATCAAATGGAGCCGTTTTTTGGGGATTTCAATCTTTAAACGTTCCAATTACGCTATATAATAATCGCTGTGGATGCTTTGGCTCTTTTGGAGGTAATCAATGAATATTATATCTCGCTCATCCCAGAATGATGATGCCATAACCTTGCCAGCTGATTGTTGTGTTTTTCCTCGCTTCGAATTCGGTTCATCGTATGCAATCCACTCTGCTAACTGTCGATTGGACTCCGGAGTGAGATGATGGAGCCATGTTTCATCCATTGTCACATATTGATGCAAAATTCAGGTTAATTGCACTTAAACAGCTTCAAACACTGCTCAGAATCATCAACACGCATTTTTTTTTCCATCTTTTTTCAAATAACAAAAGTATCTACACTCACGTCGTAATATCTCACAAACTAATGGTCGGACTGGTGTCAAATTTTGACACGTATCGTTTGAAGGCTAGTACTAACTAAAAATCATATGGATTTAATACTAGTACCTCCATCTGAGCATCAGACTAGCGACTTTTCAATTGGCCAAATAATACTACATATTGGCAGAAGAAGGTTTTTTCCATGAAAAAATTTTCTGCAAAAATATTCAGAAAAATATGAGTTTTAGTCGCAACCATTTTTTCGTTTTAGTTTTCATAAGAATCTCATCAACTTGTGAATTTTAGTTTTGCCTTTTATTATTGTTAAGTATTCTTTACGTGCTCTTAAAATAACTCATCACAAGTAGGGGGTTACCATTCGAATTTCGTTTGAGACCATTCGCGAAATTAGAAAATTACAGATATTGTAACGAGACGATGGAGCGATCTATTCGACGAAACGAGCACTCAAAAATGCCACCGCTGATTGAAAACCGATCGATTCTTCCGTTCGGATATCGAAGAGACCGGGTTTTTGTGTACCGATGGTTCTCGCGGGATTTGGACCCGCGTGCAATACCTACCCCCTCCATACCCCATCTCCCACCTCCAGAAACGTCGCGACGCTAATGACCCGCGTCCCGGCGGAATCCTCGGTATTCTATTTCCCTCTCCCTTCGGTCCCAGTTCCAACGGCGTTCGTTGTTCGAATTTTTTCGTCGTCGCTGATGCGAAATGTCAACAAACGTCAACTTCTGGCGGGGGAAAACAACCGATCGCGATTCGAAGGACCATATTTGTCTTCTGGAATTTCTGCCCGTGATTGTGGGAGGTTTCCCGATTGAGAAATTTGGTGGGCCAGAAGGATCGGATGGTTTTCGAAATCGCATGAAATCGGTTCTTTTCTATAGAATGAAAATTTATTGACAGGTTCTGATACGTTTTTTCGTAAGCGTTGGAGAAAATTGATTATGTAAAATTCTATGGTACACCTTATACGGAAAGATCGATTTTATTATAATTTGGTTGCTTGCTTACATCAAGAAGCACTTACGATTTAGATATTTTGAATGCAACACCCTGTATATTATAACTGTTCAAGCTTTTCCGAACGTAGGCGAAATCTACTGTAAAAGGATGAACCCCCTCATCCTTAGTGAGACTGGGAGGGGATGATCAAGACTTTTTAAAACCGGGTTGTATGAAGAAAATCAACCCACATGCAACTAATGCACCAAACTTAAAAATAATGTTCTCCATTTGCTAGTATTGATCTAACATTACCCTATTTATATTTAAGGTTTTTCTGCTTACATTCGGTTCAACTATTTCATTGTATGTTTATATATTTGTTATTGTCATATGAATTAAGTTTAACGTCCAGTGTTTGTTTCAATTATTTAAGGTATTTTCTAACACCCAAAACATACAGTCTACTAAATTGTTTTGGGAACAAACCTGTGTTAACAATAACTTTTTTCGATTTGCCGTAGCCTTTGATGGTTTCTGTACCAACTTCCTGATCCTTTAGTGTCAATTAAACACAACGTACTTTGGTATGTTGATTCCTAGGAAGCTGAAATTTCTGTCATGGATTACCAATATCTCAACATTATTCACGTATATTCTAAAACGTCTCTGATTATTAGGGTTTTATCGGGACATACTAAAACTAAAGAACATTTTTTCAAATGGAATGCATATCATAAAAAGTAATGAAATACAACTAAATTCCCTTTCAAACGATATAACATGTTCCAATATCTAAATTGTAAGGTTTTTGCATTGAAGGCAAGTTTTAACGCCAATGGCAATATCAAGGTACATATTTATTAGCTGTCCATATCATATATCATGACAGTTATGATAATCTGACAACTGGTATCGATTAGAGAGCATTGATGACTTCATTAATGGAGATTTGATTGAAAGATGATTCAAATGGAAGGTTTTAATTATGCAAATTGAGTTTTGATTGGATTGTTTATTCTTCACGGCCTTTGCGATCAAATTGTTGCAAAAACATGCAGAATGTTTGATGAGATGTATCCCGACTCAGAACCAATGAATAAGAGAAAACTGCAGAATAATTTGTTCCTTCATGATATTTTGAATGTATTGACTTATTTTCCCAAGTCCTAATGCTTCCACTAGAGGTGCAGAAGAAGTTTCAAACATAGCCAGAAAATTCTATTCGAAACCTCACGTTTTGGTATAATTTTAACTCTTGGACAGAAAGGAACGTATAATTTCATCAAAACTCCTTGTGTTTTTTCTTTATTTCCTTCCATCTAACCTAGTCGACTCATTATTTTGGAGAAAGTCATCTCAGCAAATATTGAGTGCTCTGTCTCACAAGCTCCGATGGCTTCAACTGGTAAAAATGCTGAGCCTCAAAATTGGCTTCCTAATATTTGGGTGTAACTCTTTTTTTCATTGCCTCTTCTAGTGAAGATTGACGAAAACCATGTCAAATTCGTCTTTTTTTACGGTGTTAACGAACGTTTGGACAATCTTCCTTGTACAGTCTTTCATATTCTTCTTCCAGGAGTATTATTTTCTTTCTGGTCCTCGTTTTCCCTTTATTTTGAGTTTTATCATCAACTGAAGTAATTGATACTGATCACTCCTCAACACCTGTCGAAAGTAGGTTGTTTCTGCCTTCAAATAGATGTCTCTATCTGCAGTAGGCAAAACACAGTTCAGCACCCTCTCATTCAATCTTCATCTGACCAAGAAATCTTGACCATTCTGCGAAAGACCCACATTTCAAATGCTTCGATGAGCCTCAGAGTTGCCAACTTGTGCATGCCAAAAGCTTCCTACATTTCTTCCGCACCCGTTTGAGTTACAACATAATCTAATTGGTTTATTTTATGTGAGATACTTTTTGAAAACATTTAATCCTCATTAAACACCGGGCAGAGAATTCGGTAGCAGATAAATAATTAACGCTGTCCCCAAACGCCGTTCCAGAAACTGGACCTGGCCAAAACGAAAGGGTTGAAAGGTTTGAGGTAATCCAGCCGAAACTTCATTGTGTAACGCTGTTCACAAAACCTAATCTAGATTATAAAATATATGTCACTTTTTGATGAGGACAATCCAGTAAGCCTGTCTTTGTGCAAGGGAACAAAATATCCTCTTCACGTTGACGAATTATTCGGAAATATGTGTAGGTTTATTCATATTCTATATTTATCTTCGAATTTTCCTATCGTGACAGTTGTTTCGAATATAATTTATGCAAACAATACGTTCGTTGCAGAACGATAATCGTAGGATTTCGTTACGTCAACCTTCGTATTTTTCAGTTATCATAGTCGGCTTTGTATCTTGACAGTTTCATTTAGGATAGCTTAATTGGATATTTGTCAGAATGTCTAGAAATGTTATGGTTAGATAAGTTAACGTTTGTTAATTGTGGGTCTTGAAATAGTTCGAGATAATAGGTGCTTCGTGCAGTGGGGGAATAGTCGAATAGAACCAAGTTGAAAACGATTTTATGCCTGAAATCATCATGCACTTTTTGTGTTTGAAAATCCTTGTTTCCATTTGAATGATAAAAAAATAATAGAAAAATGAAAGTAACTTTCGATAATTCCGTCTTGAATCATAATTATACACCCAAATTTCTTGGAGTTAAACTCGATTCTCCTTCGAATTTCAAGGTTCACATTTGAAATTGAAGTCGAGGAATAATATCCTTCAAAAATTAGATGGTTCTTCATGGGATGCTGCTAGCAGCACGTACGTCAGCTTTGGCCTGGTTTTTTTCTGCTGCTGAATACTGTTGTTCTGTTTGGATCAATAGTGCTCATGTTCATAAAATTGATGCATAGCTCAACTTTTCCAAGAGAATTATCAGTGAAACTATTAGATCTACACCTTTATATTGATTACCTGTGCTATCACATATACTTCCGCCTCATATTCCTAGACAGGCCTCGGTCAAGAAATCTTGGGAAAAATTTTATTTCTACCCGAACTCATTTCCAATTTTATCTTACCTCCTTGATTTTAGAACTGCCAGATTAAAGTCACGCAAACATTTATGGATTTCTATACCTTCCTTCTAGCCAATGAAAGTGACAAGGAAATTTGGCGTTCGGAATGGAGTTGTAGGGAATCTATCGATTCCTCCGAAAATATTCGAGTTAAGTTAAAATTCGAACCAAAATACTAAAAACGGTGTTAAAACTTGGAATGATCTAAACCACACCCCTAAGGGATCTATAGAAAGGCCTTACTAACGGTCGAATCGTAAACGGCCTGAATGCCCATAAAACTTGATATTTCAGGGCGAAGAATTCAATTGAGTTCAGTCCAGTCTACAACTACAACATATGTGCAACACTTGCACCGACAACGAGAAGAGTAACGATTTTCAAATATGTGTGTCCAGCGACCCTTAAAAAAAATTAGATCTAAATATCATCTTCTTCACACATTTTTAGTGTGTTGGAAATAAATTGAATAAGTGTTTTGATCCCGTTCTTTTATTTCCCTAATTTGTCCTTGGCCTTTAACTACTTTAGTCACAGTATAAAGACCACAACCAACAGAGTACGTGTAAGGTCTTCAACAAAAGTCTAATTGATCCTTCAAAGAAACTTCTAGGTTTCAATCCTTGTGTTTTTTCTTCAACTTTTGGCAATAGCAGTTGTTATATGTGAAATACACACAAGTTGGAAATACAAAGTCCTAAATATAGCGAATCTCGAAAAATTTAATAGGTTTGATAGAGGAAATCTGAGGTCTTTTTCGGATTCTGCACCCAAACCTTTTCGTGCTATTCAGAACTCTCACTTTCATTGATATTTTTTATTCAGAAAATTATTTAGCTAAAAATGAACCTGCAGGTGAGAGCAATTCGCAAAAAAAACATTTTCGAAGATGATCCCTTTGAAATGCTTTAATCGAGAGGAAGATGAAAGAGACTGTCGAAAGCTAGGATTTCTTAAAATGAATTAGAATATCCAGACCTTTATCATACTCGTTGAATTTCCGACTATCAAATCGACGTTATCCGAATAAAATCCGATATAATTGTCTCTCGTGTCAACATTCACATCGATAAGTATTCGGTGCTGCAATTAGTTATCACATTTCTCGACCACCTTGTAACCAAGAAAAGTGAAAGGGTCCCGTTCATATATCACTTACATAAGGGACTAACCGACAATCTCATGTAAATGACGTGTTGATTAGTAGACCAAATCGATGCGAAATAATCAACGTGAAACAGCGGTACGAACGAGTCGCCTCTGTTCGGAATCGGCTTCTCAATCGATTACGATAGTTTTGGGCAACTTTTAATTGAGATAGGAATTGATTCACAAACCCAACGGGCGTTTCTGTCGTTCAATCTGCGACCGTCAAATTCCAGAATTGAATGCCAGTCGAGGATATTCGATTTCTCCACGATTGGAAAGGCACAAACGATCGATTCTGGCGTTACTGTAATCCTGTGAATTAACGGTAGAAAAAGCGGTAGGTATCGGGTTGAACCTCAGGTTGAACGTCAATGTTCAATCGATTCGACTAGCACAATTATTGTTGCTATCGCTATGCTATTTGTCCTGCGTAGGAAGCCAAGTAGCTTGACATTTCAACCAACTACTTGGTTTTAAAATCAAGCTCGTGAAAAATAACATACTTGAGCTTGGCTTGATTTTAGATATTTATTGCTTGACCTGATATCAAGCAACTTGATATTACTTGAGCTTGACATGCACGCGTCGCACGGCATATATTCCTGCAATCTCGTGCGCTCTTAGACTAAAAAGGGGATTCCTCGAGAGCCGAGAGATTGATGCATTCACTAGATTAGATAAAGGTATGTACTGTTATGGAATAGTATTATCAACTTATAAAATCAATGAGAATACATTACCAGACTCTATCTTTCGGAAACTACAGCAAATACATCAAATAGATAATAAATTTTAACTTGATATGATCCAATAATTTTAAAGAAAAGTAGAGTAACTTTATTCATTTATTCCATTTACTTGCACATTATAAAAGTAGCATAAATCCGATATTTCTAAAGTACTATATCAATATTCATTCAAAACATCTCAGGATCTGAAACAAAATGAAAATATTAATAAAATTCAAGTTCAATTTGATAAAATCAACAAAAGATATTCAACTCAAGTATCAGGAACCATTTTTATATCATGTAAATAATGTTAAAAGAGTCAAAAGACTGAATATTCAATTTTCATTCAAAATGATAAAAAATAATCATTTATTTTATATTTCCTATGTTAATTTTCATGAAATAGCTTGTGATCTAGTGAATTACATCTAGATGCAATCTCAAAAATGTAATATTAGCTGAAATTCCTAATAAAATTGTAAAAAATGGATAGGGATAGGATATCGAATGATAAATCAGGGATTCCAAAGTAATTAATGTCTCAAACATACAAAAATGTATATATTTCTTTAGATTATAGTATAATTTAAAAATATGTAGTAGATTTTAGGAGTTATAGATAGAAATCTTTGAATATTAGGCCAAAGAAAGTGAATATTAGAAAAATTTCCAAATTGTATATAGAATATTTGAAAATTTTGTAACTTCGAATCGACCGAATGCAACATATGTGGTACCAAAAGATGGGGAAAAAAATGAAGAAATTAACTAGATCAAGATTGAAGAAGGAAAACTTACCTCAAAAGAGAAAACTGCGAAAGCATCATATTTGGAAAATTTTTTGACATCCAAGGCAATCTTGATTTCAAGAAAAAATTGAAAATCTATATAAAGCCCAGCCGAATGACAGCTAATCAGTCAGTAAAAAACCATTGTTGAGAGCACATCACCTGACTCAAGAAATATACCTGAAATAATTGATAAACGAAAGAATTTATTTACGAAAATTTGCAAGATATTAAAATTGTTAAATACGTACCTGAAAATCATTGTGAGAAGAAGTGGAAAATTATTTAATCAATTTCAAGAAGAAATTTCCTTGGATTCAAGCAAGTTGAAGCAGTGGAGCAATATTAAACGGAAAATGGATTCAAAACAATGCAACTTGAATTAATACAAATTAAGGTTATAATCTGGATTCGAGGTTAGGAGCATAGAAGACGATACCATACCATAACATAGAACACTAATGAGGTCGATGAAGATTTAAATACGTAAATATAAGATTAGATTAATATAAATTTAGTTATTAGATAAGAATTTTTTTATAGTTAGTGAATTTCGAAAATATTAATTAAATTTTTTAAACAAAATTGAATTTGAATGAACCCTCCTGAGATATATAGTCGGCGCAAAATTATAAAAATATAGTTTCAAATTTAGTTATTGGATCGAATCAATTTAAATCAAATCAACAACAACATAATCTCAGCTTGAATATACGATCCATAACAGTACTAATCGCCAATCTGCAAGCATTTTCGTGATCTACATAGTCGAATCAAGCAATAAAATTCTACAATAGTCCCATGAAGGAACTTTTGATTATTTTCAATTTTGTAAGGGTAAGGTATGAATTTGCCTCTAAAAATCGTTATATTTTGAATTTTTCGTCCCAGACCCCTCAAATAGAAACGTTTTCCAAACTTAAAGTTCCGCTCTTAAACATAGTGAAGTTTCAAGTGCGTAGCCCACGTCCAGAAGAAGTGGCAGCTTCGGGAAAATTATCAATTTTTTCTTTGAATATTTCAGAATTTTGCCTATAATTTATGACATAATGTACTGATCACCCATAGAATCACCTTGTGAATTTATGCCAAATATAACAGTGCATCCTGTATACAGGGTGTCCAACTTATTTCTGGTCACATTTCACTAGGCAATTCTACAGGAATATTTCAATTTCAAATTTTCGAATCACTACCCAGAGTCATTGACCGTACCAGACTAATTTACGAACAATCAGTTCAGGCGGTGCTCGAACTGAGTTATTCCCAATTGTAATTCGGTGTACGCCGGGCATTATTAAGCGAATTTCGGAATTGAATGTGTTTTAATATCGAATGTGGAATTCGACAAATGGAAGACCGACAATAAACTCGGTGCCGGTAAAATAGAAACATGCCGGAATCCCGAATTCTGTCAAATTACTGTTTACTTGAAAATCATACAAACAAGTACCTACCAGTGGTATTGTTGCCGATTGTGTTCGGCTGTTCTTGTTGCAGTTTTCGTTCATATTGGATATCAGTTTACGTTTCATATATATGCGCAATAACATTTCCAATATCCAGAATTCGATTTATTGAAATAATTGGAGAAAATAGGGTTTGCAGATTTTGAACTGGCGCATCCGCCAATTGTTACCATGGACACGTTGAATACGCTCTATTATTGTGACGTCATACACCGCCATTTTTGGTTCTCCTGTCAGTGTTCGGAATCCAAACAAACAAATTGTCATTCAAATTAGTACAGTGTCGTTGAAGGAATTAGCTTATTTTCATAAATAAGAGTATTTGAGGAACGATTTCAGTATTAATTGATAGACAGAAGGAACGGGGTTAATACCAGTAAGTTTGAATCCTGTATCATTTCCCAGATTTTGTAAGAAGCCGTGTTTATTAGTTGAACTTCAAGTTCGAACTTACTGGCATTAATCTCGTTCCTTCTGTCTATCAATTAATAGTGAAATCGTTCCTTAAATAATCTTATTTATCAAAATAAGGCTTGAGGGTAGTACCCTTGAAGGGCTGTTACTTCCTTGAGAAGCTTTCCCTGAAAACAAATTCTTTCTCCAACATTTTTGATCGTGGAATACGGTGGTGAATTATCAAGCAGTAATTCTGGACCATTCTGTATAAATTATATAATTCATTCAATTTTTCCAACAAATCGTTTTCTCACGAATCCAATCAAGCATTATCTTAGTTCTGTCATATTTTTTCCTTGATATTTCCCAAATTCAATTAAATTCTCTTCAAACGCTCTCTTTGAAATTTTTTTATTTCTTACGTGCCCTGTTCAGTTTTTTCCTCATGGATTGTTGGACAAGAGTCCTTGACTTTCATCTCGAGGTCTTCGAGTATTGCCTTTTTATATCGACGGCATATATTTATGGATGTTTTCAAAAGAAGCGCCCCAAATTATTGTATTCTCTCACTTTCCCAGTTTTCCGATGATATATTGTTAGCGATGATATGCCAAGGTATCTTTTTCTCGACATTCCATACCTTTTTTTTTTAGTCCCCAACTCGTTATGATTGTTTGCGAATGATATTTGTATTATTGTTTTATTTTTTACCAGAATTCGGCTTTCATTTCTGAAGCTCAATTGATCTGGAAAATATGTAGAGGATGTATGTAGTCATCACAAATTCGAATCTAGTGGACTCTCATAAATAGATTCGCATTTTCAAACACATGTTGATAATGTCCATTTTCAGTTGAAATCTGAGTTAAATGAATTATGATACATACAACTTTTGAACGACGAAATATCTGAATTCCTTTTCAAAATTATAATTCTCACTTTTTTTTTTAATGATAAACAGAACCTTTTTAAACCGATTGCATCCCACCTTGTTCGATAGCCAATATAATAACCAATAATCAAACTGACGTCAACCTATATTATGCAGATTGACATCGATTGTTACAGTTCAATAGCCTTTGAAAAATTAGTTATTCTGGAATCTATTCTGAGGCAATAGCACATCACTCAAACCAATTTACAGGTACAGCCTTCGATTTCCATTAGTGATTACAGTTGATGAAAAAACCAATGGTGATTGATATTTTTTTAAGATCAAATTACCCGAAAACGCTGCATTTTACGAGAAAATATGAAGAATACTTTCATTTTTAAAAATGATCAAATATTCTTCAATTAGCTTCAATTACCTTCAACAGTTGGGTTCTTCGAATTTCTAGTATTTTCATAGAACGTTATGGTAATAATAAAGAATAAACTGGAAGATCTGGATGGAATTTTGTGTTGGAAGATGATTCATCATATTAGTCAAAACTATATATCAAAAATAATTTGGTTAAGGTATAACTGAAAAATAATTTTGTATAGATTTTCATCAGCCTGTATATTTCCAACCCTACCGAATCAGAAAAAATGGCAAAGAAAAAAGACGTTTCTTTTGATCTCAGGAATCTACTGTTAGGATATATGTACAAATCAAAGACTCACCCTGCATAGAAAAAAAAATTCCATATACCTACGGTTTTTTTTATTATGCGCCTATCTCAAAACTTCACCTGACAAGGGTTGTAAATATTGTTTCACCCTCTAACAATTCCGAAAGTTCATCATTTCAAACCGTGCGCCCTAAAAGCCCAAATCCAACGGACCGAATTAGTAACTTTATTAAAGTCTGTTACAGTTATGGGGCGTAATGGATTGAATCGCTAATTCGACCCCTGTTCGGGGATCGGTCACTCTTTCAGGCGCAAACAGGCCAACCCTCGAGCCCGTCGGTCAACTTCATCTCGATTCCGTGTAACAGACTTTATACGCGAGGTTAATATCATTCTCTTGGCGGGAGATCCATATCCTGAGTTTTTAGCATGGAAGTGTAATGGAGGTAATTTTTAGGTGAAATCACGTTATTGAGCGCAAAGTTCTCCGAATAGATAGGCGAGACGTCCTCTCTCTGAGCTTTGCGGTGTTTCATGCCGAGATAAGAGAAAGTAGTGGCTGGCGATGGACATGATTTTGAATCATTAATGTAAAGGGTAATTTTTTTGGAGCTATAGAACTTTAAATTGCAATAAAACAACGATGGATTATTCGATAGACATGAATTTTATTTATCCGCAAGATTATCTTGTGGCATTACATTTATGATTTCTGGCATATGACCGCCACGGCTGGCTCGGATGTAGTCCAATCTAGACGTCCAATTTTAGATGACTTTTTCCAACATTTGCGGCCGTATATCGGCAATAACACGGCGAATGTTGTCTTCCAAATGGTCAAGGGTTTGTGGCTTATCCGCATAGACCAATGACTTTACATAGCCCCACAGAAAGTAGTCTAGCGGTGTTGAATCACAAGATCTTGGAGGCCAATTCACAGGTCCAAAACGTGAAATTAGGCGGTCACCAAACGTGTCTTCCAATAAATCGATTGTGGCACGAGCTGTGTGACATGTTGCGCCGTCTTGTGGAACCACAGCTCCTGGACATCATGGTTGTTCAATTCAGGAATGAAAAAGTTAGTAATCATGGCTCTATACCGATCACCATTGACTGTAACGTTCTGGCCATCATCGTTTTCGAAGAAGTACGGACCAATGATTCCACCAGCCCATAAAGCGCACCAAACAGTCAGTTTTTCTGGATGTAACGGTGTTTCGACATACACTTGAGGATTAGCTTCACTCCAAATGCGGCAGTTTTGTTTGTCGACGTAGCCATTCAACCAGAAGTGCGCTTCATCGCTAAACAAAATAAAATGGACGTAGTACGCGATACGTATTCCCCACAGAACCATTATTTTCGAAATAAAATTGCACTATTTGCAAGCGTTGTTCAGGCGTGAGTCTATTCAGTATGAATTGCCAAACCAAACTGAGAATAAATCACTTGACAGCTGTTAAATCGGTTGCCATCTTGAATAGTAATGCCAACTCAAAGTTATATACCTCGAAAAAAAACACCCTATATAACCGTTTTTTTATAATGAAGCGACGAATTCCGAGAGAAAAGGGTGGAAACAAAGTTGTTCGCCTATGTAATTATATAGTTTGACAACTTATTCCCATTGACAAAATCATATCACTTCCTAGGCAGCAAGTTGCTGATTGATCTCTGTCTGCAAAATTAATATTTGCTGTCGATCGAAAAAAAATTAATCTATGTTTACTATTCATGAAATTTCATCTTCAACTATTTTTTTCTTTTAGAAAAGATGAAATAGACTGTTTTGTGAATTCAAAATGAATTGTATTTGAAAAATTAGCTTTGCTACATGTATATATGTACATATATGTATGTATAATAGCGCCCTTTCAGAACACCGCAATTTATTGTCACATCAAGTTAAAAGTTTTCTCCACCAATACCGATAAAAAGTTAACCCACTCAGATCTTGCGACAACGTCAACTTTTCTCATCGGCGCCCAAGCAACGTACCTAACTCGTCCACACCCGACAGGCGTCGAAAAAAAATCTATTTTCCATATAACTCTATCGGAGAAATATAGTGCGGGGTGAAAAGCTCCGGAGTCCGAGTCGAAACTTCCTCGCTAAGGCCCCCAAATTGAATTTTGGCAACTTTCAAAAGGAAGATTTATTCGGACTCGGTGATTACAAATAGGAACTTCTTGAAGTCGAGATATTACTTTTCGACTGCCACCGGGCGGGATATATGCGACTGTCGGGAGAGGGGGGTGCTCACCTACGGGCCCCCGGATACAAAATAGAAGAGCGCCCCCCTGTCGATGGCCAGGGGTGATTTATGGCGGTTTCGAATCCGGATAAACTCGAGCTCTCGCCGACTAATAAAAGTTTCATCGACGCTCCGTACGTTCGATGAAATATGCAGCGAGAATTACCGTTCCTTTTCGAGGTTATGGTGCACATTAGTGAGGTTAGAATCGGGGGCGGACAAGCAGCGTGTAGGTCGTGGAGTATCGGCCGTCTCGTTTTGGCGTATCGTTCACTGAAACGCATGATATGAATTCAGTGTGCGTTTAAGGGCGTTTTCCACTATTTCAGATTTTGATATCGAAAAAAAACGAGTATATTTTGAATGGCCTTGGCTGAATAGGGATGTTACCTTTATTTTGAAATTGCTTTTAATTTGTGGATTAGCCCTATATAAACACGGAAAAAAGTATTTTTATGGAAAAATATAGAAAGTACCAATAAAATATACGTAAATAAAAAAAAATTTCAAAATTCCCGCTGACCTTGGCTGAACTATCAGCCGCGGCAGTCAAATTACCTTGCTACCTAGTGAAACAAATATCTACCAGCTGCCCTTCAATTTTTTTAAAAAATATATTTTAATTTTACATTTCGAAAACAATGTTTCATTAAGGAGATAACCTTTTTCGTGACTTCACTGAAATTATCAAATATTCAGTCTATCCACAAAGAGTCACAGTTTCACTGCTATCAGGACAATATCCTATTTTTCCCAAGATGTCATTGACTGCAGATAACTATCTATGTCATCCCAGTTTATCGTCGTAGATTTTATAATTCTGTCATAAACCCCATGATAGCTGGTCTTATTTTTCTGCATAAAATACGTGACTCCTCATTCCATATTCATATAGCATTAAAATGTGTTCCAGTAAGGGTACTTTCAGTTCGTAATAGTATAGATATGTCCATAAGCCTCCAAATCACCAGAAATAGTAACCAAGTGCAATATAACAATATTTTTAAGTGTTTCTCTCCTTTTCAGTAAGACCTCGAATAATATGGGAAAAAAATGTATACGAGTTGTTTTGAATTAGACTTTACGGACAATTCAAAAATTATTATCCCTGAGGCAGCATTTCGATATTGAAGGGTGTTTTTTTTAGAGCTATAGAACTTTAAATTGCAATAAAACAACGATGGATTATTCGATTGACATGAATTTTATTTATTCGCAAAATAATCTTCTGGCATTACATTTTAAATATGATTTCTGGCATATGACCGCCACGGCTGGCTCGGATGTAGTCCAATCTGGACGTCCAATTTTCGATGACTTTTTCCAACATTTGTGGCCGTATATCGGCAATAACACGGCGAATGTTGTCTTCCAAATAATCAAGGGTTTATGGCTTATCCGCATAGACCAATGACTTTACATAGCCACACAGAAAGTAGTCTAGCTATGTTGAATCACAAGATCTTGGAGGCCAATTCACAGGTCCAAAACGTGAAATTAGGCGGTCACCAAACGTGTCTTTCAATAAATCGATTGCGGCACGAGCTGTGTGACATGTTGCGCCGTCTTTTTGGAACCACAGCTCCTGGACATCATGCTTGTTCAATTCAGGAATGAAAAAGTTTGTAATCATGGCTCTATACCGATCACTATTGACTGTAACGTTCTGGCCATCATCGTTTTTGAAGAAGTACGGACCAATGATTTCACCAGCCCATAAAGCGCACCAAACAGTCAGTTTTTCTGGATGCATCGGTGTTTCGACATACACTTGAGGATAAGCTTCACTTCAAATGCGGCAGTTTTGTTTGTTGACGTAGCCATTCAACCAGAAGTGAAAAAGATAAAATGGACGTAGTGCGCGATACGTATTCCGCACAGAACCATTATTTTCGAAATGAAATTGCACTATTTGCAAGCGTTGTCCAGGCGTGAGTCTATTCATGACGAATTGCCAAGCCAAACTGAGAATAAATCACTTGACAGCTGTCAAATCGGTCGCCATCTTGAACAGTAATGCCAACTTAAAGTTATATACCTCGAAAACAAACACCCTATACATTCAACGAGAAACATTTTTTTATTTTTTTTAGAAGTTTCAAAGCGGAATTGGCGTTTTATGCATCAGTTCATTTGCAATGTAATTCCATCCAGTCGAATAATTTCTTTCCTGAGCAGATTTTTCCCCAGTTGATGTTTTCGAATATACGTTTATAATTGGAATTTATGACTTTATCGTTCCTCATGGTGTTGGCATGTGTATTCAAACTGAATAATGCATATTTCAAACTAATCAGTAATAAATAGTGAAAACACGTCGTCCATAATTTGCTGGCCACCCTAATGCAAGTGTTCTAGTAAACAATACATATATAGGACATTCGAGGACATATTTCATGATTAATGCGTTCTGAAATACGGGGTTTCGTAAATTCATCTTTGTGTTGCTGTCATTATTTCCACAGTAAGAGTAGTTGGAACGGCAGTAAATCAATATTACTTCTTCCTCGAAAACAAAAATTAAATCAAAAATTATTACTGCCCTCACGCGACACATTTTTCATGAAATTAAACCGGTGAAATTACGATCCATAAATTTCATTTGCAAGGAACTCCAACATGTGAACCAACTTAGTGAAAGACTTTCCAGTATTTCCTCAAATTGTACTTTATTATTTACGGTAATTTATTTTGTGAACGCTGCATTCATTACTGCTGGTCTACGTTCATTACTTTTCTACATTTTTGAGTACGTTGAAAATTTTATGTCCTCAAATGTCTTCCGCCGACCTAGGATCATTTTCGGATTGTCATAGTAGTCGTAAAATGCATAATAGATTGAAATGAAGAATAGCCATAGACGAAATGAAAGAGATCCATTTCTTTATATTTCTTATCGAAGCCAACATTCTTGAGGAAGATGATTCAACGTTTTGTTCTTCCTACCCCTAAAATAGCCTATTAACGTTTATCGGTTGCTATTCTGTTATTGAATTCTATCACCCTAAACCTACCCATGTTTGCGTTATATTCAATTTAATAGTCTTGTGACATGAAAATAACTTGTGTTGTCTATATTGCCCAAAATAGTCAATTATGAAGCCAGAATTTCTAGCTATTCTAAGCACTGACACAGTCATTCTTGGAACTTGGAATACATATTACTTTGAGTTTGAATAACAAATAAAAATAATAGGAAGTTTTTACTTAGTGAAAAATCAGAGGGAAATATTTCTTTTCTACTTTCCACATTGAAGCACATATCAACAATTTAGTTATCGTTTTTATTGAGGGAACTTCAGGGTAGATCCGTGCATAATCATGAAATTGTGTTCTGTTTTCTCTTCTTTCATCGGAATAACTGATATCAAAGCCTTATCAAACTTTTTGAATCCTCAACGTCAATTATGAAGCCAGAATTTCTAGCTATCTATCTATACTAATCACTGACTCAGTCATTCTTGGAACTTGGAGAAAAGATTACTTTTAGTTTGAATAATGAATAGAAATAATAAGAAGGTTATACTTAGTAATAAATCAGAGGTAAATATATCTTTCCTCTTTTCCATATTGAAGCACAAATCAACAACTTGGTTATCGTTTTTGTTGAGGGAACTTCAGAGTAGATCCCTCCATTATCGTGAAATTGTGTTCTGTTTCCTCATCTTCCATCGAAATAACTGATATCAAAACCTTATCAGACTTATTGAACCTTAAACGTCAATGAAGAAGTCAGAATTTCTAGCTATTCTAATCACTGACTCAGTCATTTTTGGAACTTGGAAAGAAGATGACTTAAAGTTTGAATAATGAATTGAAATAATAAGGTTTTACTTAGTAATAAATCAGAGGGAAATATATCTTTCCTATTTTCCATATTGAAGCATAAGTCAACAACTCGATTATCGTTTTTGTTGAGGGAACTTCAGGGTAGATCCCTTCATTTTCTTGAAATATTGTTCTGTTTTTTCCTCTTCTATAGAAATAACTAATATCAAAGCCTTATCAGACTTATTGAACCTTCAACGTCAAATGTGAATCCAGAATTTCTAGCTATTCTAATCACTGGCACAGTCATTCTTGGAACTTGGAATAAAGATGACTTTCAGTTTGAATAATAAATTGATATAATAAGAAGGTCTTACTCAATAATAAATCAGTGGAAAATATTTCTTTTTTCCTTTCCACTTTGAACACAAATCAACAACTTGGTTATCGTTTTTGTTGAGGGAACTTCAGGGTAGGTCCCTTCATTTCCGTGAAATTATGTTCTGTTTTCTCCTCTCCTATCGAAATAACTGATATCAAAGCCTTATCAAGCTTATCGGACCTTCTTCTTCTGCTATAAACGAGAAAAATCGTTGGTGTTCGTGTTTCGCATCGAGTCCAATGAAAGAACGTCGATTTTCTCTTGATTTATTAGGACCGATAAACAACAACACGATATTACAGATAACAACACTTTAAGTACCGCCTAATTCAAGAACAATCAACTGTATTTACGTCATCTACCTACCCAAGTCACGATACCATCGCAATTATTCAAATGAAAACGCACTTTCCACTAGTGGTGATAAGGATTTTTTTTTAGGGACACGAATGGATGAAATTTGTGTCGGAAAGAGATATGTTGCAGGAAACGAAGTTCCATTAACCAAATGGAATCGATTTAATCCAATTGAACGGTGATGGTCAGATTTCACAGTATTGTATTGTACAATATTTCGGAATCAGATTTTTATTCTTGATGTCTTATATCAGATGTACGTATCCTTGAAAATGAATTGAAGTGGAAACGAGATTAACGTTGATAAGATCTAATTATTGTTGTTTATGAAGCGTTTCAAGTGAGAATCACTTCAATTAGACTTATGTAATCGGTTATTACGTGCTGATTATATATAGGGTGTCTACTTTGAATCTAAATAGAAGGAATGGAAAGTAAACATTTGTGATCGATCCCGAATACAAGAGAGATGGAAGTTTAGTGTCACCAATCACAATCGAGCTAGCCGATTCTGTGTGCGAACCATAGGCGTGGAGAATCCTGATTTGATTGTTGAAAGCTCTATCAGGAATTCTTCTCTCATAACTTCACAATAGCTTAATCAGTAAACTGATAAAAACATTGACCCTTTTGAAACACGAAAGAATTTTTATGAATAAATCTCATTGCAATCTTTTTGGAGCATGAATTGATAATTTCAAAATTAATCAAATTATGTTACGGTACTGTCAGACAAGGAGCGACGGATGTTGGCATCTAAACAAATGCATCAGTTACAAGGCGGTTTCCGTTCCTCTTATTAATGTTCTGAGAGTGTCCATCATTCAAAACTTAAAATTTTGGGTATAATATTTGATTGCTCATTATATTTATAATTCTCATATAAAGAATAATAATAAAGAATACATGGAGACTCTATATATCTTAAAAACACTCCTGTATCAAAATCGCTAGTAGCGTTTTACAATTCACAATGGCTGATCTCTAAGTCATGTCTTGCAACGTGTCCTAATTATATCAGTGGTTTATCTCGGATGTCTTCATAATTCCCTGCTTTATATTCATAATTTTCTTCATCCCGTCGTTTGTTATCTCTTTCCTTCTTGATTCTACTGCTGCTCTCTTCCAGAAATCCATCTCAGTAGCCTCTAGCGTTCTTGTTTGTCTGGCCTTCAATGGCTTCCAACTCTGAGCTACAGGTAATTATGCTACTCACGTATTTTGAATTTGGGTTTCGTTTCTCTTATTGACGTTTTCATCCTGGAGTATTCCATCGGGTATTGAAATAGCTTTCTTTTTCTTGAACATTTCTTTCCATAATTACACTGCCTAAGAAGAGCCATTACATTTTTTTACTCAGATTGTCATTGTTTACTATTTTCAATAACTTTCATCACTAAGAATCTGCTGAAACAAAAATTTACGGAGTAACTGAGTTTCAGTTCATCGTTTTCCGATATTTTTCTATTATATTAATGTATAAAAATATTTTACTTGGAGGTAATAAACAATTTACAGTCAAAAATTTCTATTATCCGCCATGCATATATGTATCCTGACTTTTCCAATGTTACATCTGAACTTATTCGTTAAAATGTTCCTATAATTAGGCTCACGAATGTTGTCGTAAGTAATTGCACAAGTGCATCAAAATTACCGATAATTTTGCTTGACAATACACTGAAATGCGAAATTATCCGGTCATTTTGATGCACGAGTGTAATTCGGGGGAATATTTCCCGAATAAATTGTTTACTTGTCAAAGTGACATAGATTCCATAGATGGCATAGATTCGAACTGTGTAAGATTCATAGAAAATATGCATCTATGAACAGAACAATTATCGCAGTGCTATTTCGCTTCCTACAATGCAATTATCGCTGTAATTTTCGATAATTGTTCTCCAGATACATAGAATTCTTGACAGGAGGGAAATATTCGCTGTAATTTTCGATAATTGCATTCCATTTACATAGAATTTTTGGCCGGAGGGAACTATTCATAATAATTACGATCGAAATGTCAATTCATTTAAATATATTTTCCCCAAGAACCGTCGAAAAATATCCAATTATACCAAAAACATAAAACCTGTTTCAATCAGAAATTCAAGGGGATGTACAAACATAAAGCCTTGTAACCGTTTCAACAAGAAATTTCCCAACACAAGTTCAGAGCTCCCAAATACTCCCACATGAATTTATTTATGTGAAGATTCCACTGAAATTGGTACTGATCCAAAATAAATCCCCCTATAAGTTTCTCGTTGGATTAGTCGTTCAGGTAGGGACTAGTTTCAACGGAGAAAAATGTACTCTAGGGGTTATCTCTCACAGATCGCGCTAGATTAGTGTAGCGATTCGATAGAGTAAACAACGGCGTTTTTTTACCAATCAGATAATTGAAAGAAGAGAACTTTGTATAACTAACCCACTCAGCAGTGGAACCAACCAGATAATGTTTGTGTAATTAAGCCCCTAGATATATGAATCCTATGTACCATCAAAGGTAAAAGAAACCGATAATTACGCTAATGTATCAGTTTGAACTGTGCATTCTGATACATTGCATCCCAATGGAGCTGCATATAATGGTTCCCCATCATGGCTATATTTTATAATTATCGTTATAGATATTTATCTGAAATACTGCCCCGCATGGATGTGCTAGCGAACTATAGAAATTGATTTCGAGATGGTTTTAACAGCGTTTTGGATGTGTATCATTCGAATGACATTCGATAATGTGAGCATGATTTGTTGTCATATTTAATGAGGGCAAATACTACGGATGATCGAACGAATTGTTTAGAGTTATGATATATCGAAGATGTTGAATGGATTGGCATGGAGAATTAACTATTTGAATGAATCGGAATGATTGACACGTTAAAAGAATTTCCTGTGCTGATAAAATATTGAAAATATTGCTTTTTGAAGGGAAAAAATACAGTTGAAGCATAATCATGGCTTGATGAAGAGTTTCCGGGGTCTGGACCAAGAAAATCAATCATCATTGATTGGTATGCTAAGTTTAAACGTGGTGAAATGAGCACCGAAGACGGGGAACGCCCAAAAGATACTGTCACCGACGAAAAGATTTCCTTGCAACATGAGATCTAAACGTTCATTGCTCCTTTGTTAATGTGTTATGATATTCTAGTGGAATAGAATTAATTGTCTATAGTTGTTGACGTGTTCTCTATACATATTTAATGTGTTTTTGAGAATAAATTTCTATTATTATTAAAAATCAAAAAAGGTCACAAAATAATTTTGGATGACCGTAAAGTGAAGTTGATCGAGATAGCAGACATTGTGAAGATATCATCTCAACGTGTACATCATATCATTTACGAATATTTGTACATGAGAATGCTATGTGCAAAATGGGTGCCGTGCGAGCTGACAATCGATCAAAAGCAACAATTTGTTAATCATTCTGAACAGTGTTTGAATCTGTTTAGATGCAATAAACCTGGATTTTTGCGTCGATATGTGACAATCGATGAAACATGGATTCATCATTTCACTCCGGATTGCAATCGACAGTCAGCTGAGTGAACTGCACACGATGAACCGAATCCAAAACGAGGAAAAACACAACGGTCAGCTGACAAGGTTATGGCATCAATATTCTGGGATGCCTATGGTATAATATTCATTGATTATCTCCAAAAGGATCAGACCATCAACAGCGATTATAATATGACGTTATTGGATCGTTTAAAAGATGAAATCGTTGAAAAACGGCCCCATTTGAAGAAAAAAAGGTGCTGTTTCATCAAGGCAATGCGCCGTGTTACAAATCGATGAAAACAATGGCAAAATTGCATGAATTGGGCTTCGAATTGCTTCTGCATCCATCTTGTTCGCCAAATCTGGCTCCCAGTGACTTTTTCCTGTTCTCAGACCTCAAAAGAATGCTCGCTGGAAAGAAATTTAGTGCCAATGAGGAATATCGCCGAAACTGAGGACTATTTTGAAGCAAAAGACAAACCGTACTACAAAATAGGGATCGAAAAGTTGGAAGATCGCTATAATCGCTGTATCGCCCTCGAAGGCAACTATGTTGAATAATAAAATCGAATTTTGCCAAAAAAAAATGTGTTTTACTATGGTAGACCGGGGACTTCCCAATTGGTCTATTATGTGTTACGCATCGTGCTTGTTCCGTTTCCTACGTTTTAGGTAGAATAGAATTTGGTTCTCTGTGAATCAATCGAAAACGTGAAACTCTCGTCGCTTCAAGAAACTCATGAATTTCCAAGTATTATTGGTGACCATATTCCAACGTTTTACAGGGAACAATATTTCAGGATCTTGAATTAATTCAATTCTTTTCACCCTACCATTAACAAGTTCTAAGTATCACGAATAGATATCGTATTGCCTACGACAAAAACCCACTATCCGTTTCCGCATGCAAATCTGTCCATTAGAATGCGAAAAAAGCTTTCGTACTTTTTGAGATAAGCTCTCTTTGTGAATATTCTAAGGGTTTTAAAATGAATATTTCTACTAGAAGGTATCACAGAAATTCATCTTAAAATAAGTCGTATACATGATCCACCTACCAATAAGTTTTCCATTGACATAATAGAGATATTGCCTATATTTTGAAATTGCTCTTCATTTATAGATAATTAATAGTATCTATCAACAAACAACGTGAGTTATAATAACTCACTATAATGAATGGCTCTGTGCTTCTATACTTCTGTGCTTCTATTCGGTTGGCCGAAAGGGAACATTCCATTATTGTTATTGAGGGGAGGAATGTCTCTTCGACAATTTTGACGTTTATTGGTAAATATTAAGGTTTGTCAATAAAGGTCTTTCTCTATTCTTGTATTTTAGTATTTATTGTTATAGTCGTGGATAAAGTATAGTATTCAACTTGCAGTGATGGTCATAACTCACTTGATGAATTACTTCATCTGCGTGAGTTATGACCTACATTATCGCTCGTTGAATAATATACTATTGATATGGAAAACCTGAATTCATTTGATTTTAATATATCAGGCAACGTCCCAATTGAAACCAGTTTTCGTTAACCTATTTCGATGAAGTAACTTTAATCCCATCGCTATAGGTTTTCGTAACCCCGGAAATTCCTCGAGCTCGGGGCCCCTAACATATTCTCCGGTTCTCTTTCACGTGTCGGTATGCATGTAATTACATGCATGAGCCCAAAGGAACGATTCAACCGAAACTCCACCATTAAACTACAACCGGGGCGAACTTAACAAAATCGCAATTATACTCTAACGTCTGTGAGAACCCGACGAACAATAAGGCGAGTCACTTAAATTCCTCCTTTCGTTATGATTCGCTTCAGGATCAAGTTAGGAACCTCCATTGTGTCGTAAACAGTTGTAAAACAGGGACTGAGAGGCGTCTAATCCATCTTGAAGGGTTGAAAGTTTCGAGATTTACGGGTGTATAGCAGTAAAGCCATTCCGGGAACGACGTAAGATTGATGTCTCACTTCGGTGACCGCACATGTCCTCCTAGTGCGCCCCCCTCCCCCTCCCAAGAAATGGGGTTCAATCGATAAAGTCTGAGAAGATATTTCCCACAGGAATGAGCAATACATTCGGGTCCCTTTGTTTTTTCTGCAAGATGGTTTGTCTCCCGGTATGAAAATGTAAAAAGCGGGAAGTAGGGGAGGCTGAATTTGTACACGGATATACTGTCATAAATATTGACACATTCCCGTCGACTTTTTATCGCTTCCTGGAGTTTTAGAAGGAGTCGAGAACGACTGGGTTTTTGCGTTATTGTTCGGGTGAAAAAATTGTCAACTTTCTTGTGAAGTTTGCTGTTTGGATTCCGGTAGCGTGGAGTTGAGAAGACGAATGGAAAAAAGCCTTCTTTTTTGCTATCTAATGTAATTTCCGTTAGGAATTTTAAGTAACGGTTTGACGTTAACATTTGGAGTTGTGATGATTTTTTGATAGCTCTAGGGATGGTGATTTCTCAATAGAATGACACCGCTTGAGACATAAAGCCAACTATTCTACAGCAAAATCAACACTCTCCAATATGGAGGGGATGGTGCATATGGCAGGGAACATTGAGTTCCCATACTGATATTTCTATGAGTGATTTTGGTATGAAACACCGCAATCCCCGTAGGTCGCCTCACAAAAAAGTCCCTATAACTGTTATTCATAATATGTTCGAAAATAAAATTGGCGTGGTATTTTCACTATTTCCCTCGTCTCAATTTCCACCAATCATGAACGCTCAATTTTGAATTACAATTGGTTTATAGATGAAAAGCTGCATGACAGCACATATCAGCAATTTTTACGAGTTTACCCGCGGCAGAACTTGACAACTGTTGGCACCAAAATTTACAATACCTTTGAAAACAAGTTATTATAATCTCATGAAATAGTTCTGTCACCAGCACGCATGATTTTCGTTAAAATATTACCTAGCAATGTGTTTTTTAGATTTTTTTCGGAAAAATTAGATGTCCTTATGATATCACTTATGAAAAACTACTACTATTATTGGTGATGAAATTAATATAGATTATCCTTTTTTTAGTTAAACAACATCTGGCTTGGAATAATTATTTCAATTCAATTTTGTATCAAAACGGTTTAGTATGATTCATAAAATTCGGAATTAAAATAGTCTTGTAATTTTTGAATATTTCACCCAGATATCGGAACCAATAGGAATCGAATGTGATATTTTTATAGGAGTCGGGATTTTTGTATTTAAAAAACGAAATAATATACCACATTGCAAACTTAGTAATTTCTCATTCTTTCGTAGGGAATTCGGATATTGAAAGGATTATTATGGATTTTTTTCTTTAATTCATCTATAAAATAAAAATGTACTGAAATAATCAGACGAGTTGATTTCGATTTTTGCAATATCGATATGAAAAAATTTAGCCTTAGATTTGATCGAATGACAATTACATATTCTGTTGAATTTAAGACACTGAACTATTATTCAATTTTTTTCACTTACTGAAGATAATATAATAATCCTAAATATGGAACATTTCATCCTACATTTTGCAACTGTTTCATTCTTTAACAACTTTTCATTAATATGTTTGTGAGAAACTAACGACGGGGTTCATAAAAATTTGATTGATCAATAAACTCGTTGATTGTAGTTCGAAATCTATGGAAGTGTCAAAAATTAATTGAAATTGAACACAAAAATGATTTGATCGAGCAAATCACCCCGATGAAACTCACCATAATAAGTTTCTAGTATGAATAGATTGAATGAAATGAAAATGTATTCAGCATATTTCTCTCTGCTCACCAAGAACTATTCTGGATTTTCGAGAATGGCAATTTTGGAAATTCCCACTTAAAATGGCAAACTATCTCATCATACTCACCACGACAAGCAAAAGGTTCAACGACAGGTCAAGTCCCACCGCTCTGACATAACCCGGCTCCTTCACCATTTTGCACCGCTCGATTATTCAAACTACAAACCTCGTTTGAGCTAGACACACCGCTCAGAAATTGATCACTGATGTGTTTTGACATCGAATATCGGTACATCCAATATATGCCATATTAACAATGTATAATTCATTATATTCACTTTGATAGTTTACGTACGTACCACCCATGTTTGATCAGTCGACCGGAATATCCTACGTAATATCGCGTTTCCTGAAATCGTCGAATTGAAATGATCCAGCCGACACACAACTCGGCTAACGACCGAACCGCAAGAACCAGTTAACGAGGAATGTAACTCAATTCGAACGCTGAAAATCGAAGGATATTTATCGCTGAACGGGTATCCTTCCATTTCGAAGTGTTCCTAAACCGCTTGTTATTCCGGTTCCACGTGAATTTCAATGTTTTGTCGACCTACTTTACACCGATTCCTCAATCATCCTACAATTCCAGGGTATTTCCGATGAAAACAAACCATTTAGTACGTGTAGATTGCATGTGCTACTTTTCCGATGTTAATTCTCAATCGGGGTCTCAGCACTCAGTTGAGAATCGAATTAGTTTTCGTTTTGAAGTGTTCTGGTTCCGGAATGTGATTGTTCTGAATTCTACCCAATGGGCAAAGTACGTTGATTGAAAGTGGTTACATACACAACCATTTCACAACGTTATATTAACGTACCTGTGCCCATTGGCATGTGCACTTCTCTGAATAATTCTCGGGCCTAACTAGTAACAACACAATTCTTTTAAATCGATTTTTTTTGTCAACATAGACGAGAACATATACAGAAAGACGAAGCTTTCAATCAATAATTGATCAATGATTTTATTTTCAGGTTGGCAGTCTGAAAGGTTTCTACCTCTTTGAACACGTACATGTGCACAAAAGATCGCTAGATACCAGTGATGAACATCATGAAAAACTCATCAATGAACCTGAGGTAAGTTTTTAATTTCAGTTTTTCTAATGAGTAATATAAATAAGACTTGATCAATTGAGGGATAGTCGCTTATGTTATAAGAAGATTGGAAAATGCAGTTGATAAATACCAAGAAATATTACTTTCAATATAATTAATGAAAATGCTTTCAATTTTTTATGGAAGCTGGTTGCCAAAGTGATACGCCAATACTTGATTGTTCTAAGGATTTCCTCGGAAATATGAGGCAGAAAATTTAACAAACGCATAGCATTGAGAGTACGTTGAATCTCTATTCGATCGTTGAAATATTAAATACCAATTTTATTTGCTTAAAAAACCCTTTGAATTTATGATCCTCTCTTTGTGCGATACGGAAATGGCTATTTTCTTTCAAAGAGAACAGGTTTTACGATGGGAATTACGTATTGATAGGAAAATTTCTTGAATTTTAATATTTCCTCACAAATTCATCAAAGAAAATTTAATTTGTCAGTCATAAGAAGCATTTCTAATCGAAGTATGTTGAAAGATCTGAATAATTTCTGTTCATTGCATGCTTCGAATATTTTTGATTATGACACAAATTTTCATTTATTTTTGGCAATTCCTACCTTTATTTGAATAGTATTACCCGGAATATGGATGAGTTTAGCGTATTTCAGGTTTTGATGACCAAAACTCAACTTCAAATGAAAGAAGAGAAGTAATCATTTCATTTTCATTCATCTTATTTTCGTTTTGTCATTAATTTCAGTTCCCTTGAATGGATGAAGGGTGTTTCCGTCTGATTGAGAAATAAATTCGAATACAAATGGGCAAAATCCCTTCCATTCAGATTAAAAAGCAACTCTCTTGTAAGCTCTGATTGTTTTTATATTTTATCGTTGCACTGTAGCGATAAATTTGAAGAATATTCGATTCTTGCGAAAGAACTACGCAATTGAGTCATCAAATGAATACTATTCGCATAAGCATACCGGAGAATCATAATTTTGAAATAGTATGTACCTCGCTCCTTCGCCATTCGGCAACGGGTAGTAACCAGATCCTTCGCCAATTTGCATCACATAATCGTATTTTGAAGATCTATCTAGTTACAATTTATCCATGCAATTATAATTATATACACTTAATCCCTCGTTTTTGTACCATGCGAATTGAAGTTCATTATCAAAAAGCCATAAACTTTTAAAAAGAAAACCGAAATTCTATCTCGTTACATCCATGGCCACCCTTAACAAATCAGCCCCAAGCCTGGGGGGTCCCCTTGCAAATTGAACGATTTGCAAGAATAATGGCTGTTCGTTATACTCAACCCCGGTAAGATGACGCGTTGTTTCAATTACAAATGTAGGCCGTAATAAACTTAACACAACGGCCTAAGAAGATATATGTGCGCCAAGGAAAATAATCATTACGGTTATTACGCCGCCTCTATTATTTCCCCGGGAAACCTCAGGAAAAATGGGGCCCATTACTCCGGGCCGCCTGGAAGGTACGGAGCCGCGGACGAACACGTGATCGCGGTACGGCAAATCGTGGGGCGTGTGATAATTTCATCGGGAAATGGATATTTACTCTTCCTGTTCCGCGTTTGTTCGGGGCGACAGCGGTCGTTTCCGGTTATTTTTGTGCCATCTGGAGGAAATTAGGGAAATGGCTTTTCATACGGAAACGCGATACCAGCGCACTTTATTAATTTAAGCCTTCGCGATCCTCGGAGTTGTCCGATTGTGTGTGGAGGAGGGGGGGAAAGGCTAGGTTGCAGACAATGCCGGGGCCAACTCTGATGCTCTCTCCGGCGAAAATGAATCGAATATCATGCGGACCGGCAATTTTCTGGAAAGTTTCTTGACAGGTTGAGGGGTTATGTTTATGTGTTTACAAATTTTCCGGCTGTTTCATCTGCGGAGAGGCCAAACAAGTTTCGGGATGTGATGAATATGCGTCCGACGCTGTTTTTCGCTGGGAAATTGTTTATTTTTCCGGATAAACGTGAGGGTAGAGCGTTTGTCAATCGAAATAATAAAATGATTGAAAGAAATCTTTATTTCTGTTTGTGGTTCTATTTATGATTCGAAACAGAATTTTCAAATGATGAGTGAATATTGCTTTGATTGTACTGCTCGAATTGCTTGTTTTTGATAAATTTCAGCTCAAATTTCACAATATATGTAATTTTCGAAGATTCTTAAAACATAGTGCACGATTCACTGATGACGAATCCGTTCTCAAATTTCAAATTTGAATTTGGATGTTGAACGATTCTAAACGTCAAAGCGTCGTGCAAAATTTTATGTTGATGCATAACTAGAATTATAAAAAATATTGGGGAAGAAATAACCCATATTACCGTGATTACAAATACGATCATGTTGAAATTTTGTATGTATTCAAATAGAATAATCAATCAAGTTTCTTGCAAAATTTTGTGATGATCCGAACCATGGACATCCAAGCAGAATCCAAAAACCCGAATTTGGAGACCCTGGAAATTTCCTGCATTGAATTTCATCGAACTGTTTTGGTGAGTGGCAATTTTCAAATCTGAAAATTTGTTCTCATCCCTGAAGTTATACATAGCTTTCTCCACTTTCGATAGACTTGGAAGCAACACGCATATGCTGTACTCATGCGCAAACCTGTAATAACTGGGATCTCAATATTTCATGTTCTGGAGAGTTTACAACAGAAGTTTTCATTTTGATATTAGGAAAAAAAATAAAAGATTCATTTTTTAAAGGCAATCAATAGATGTTTTTTCATTGTGAGAAGAAAGGTATGCCATGATGATGAGAAACGATATCAGCCACGGTTGCAGAACCATATCCTTTTCATGAAAGTTCTCATAACGAATTCGCACATTTTCGACTGTTTGTTCTCGATAACTTCACGAATTCCTATTTAAAGTTCACAAATCGATTGTTGAAGCATTCTCATAGACCTTTTCTTTCACGGGGCCCCTAAGAAAAAATTCTGAAGATATTAAATAAGTTCTCGTTGGCCAACTGTGATCATCTCAGAAATTATACGGTCAAGAAGCATTTCTTGCAAAATTACGATTGTTTCGTTATTTGTAGCACCGTCTTGTAGAAAAAACAACGTCATCCACATTAATATCTTCCAATTCTGATGTAATGTCGTTTGTGGAATTTTTTATGCCCAATATCAATAAGAAATCGACAAATCTGGGTATTCATCAAATCTACCGGTAACAGCAGCAATATTCCCAGTTGTTCTTCAGCGACGCACACGGTCTCGATTCATCACATCACTAAATTGTCTCAACAACTCAAATTTTTCCACCAGTTTCACTATTTCCGGTCGAGAAGGCATTTCACGATGACCTAAAATTGCTTTAGTTTTGTGAACTGTCACGGCAAAATTTTCACCGGATTTGTAGTCAATTTCAACAATTTTGATGAGTTAATGGAACGTGTATCTCTCCATTTTTATTTATATATTTTTTACTTGTCGAACGTCCAAAGATGTCAGCCTCAAAATTGACAGCTGCAGAGTAATTCAAAATGAAGCTTCTCATTGTATAACCCTGTAGATATAACAGTTGTATCATTCAGTTTTCCCATTTTTTAAAGAAAAACTTAATTTGGAAATTACCTAATTCCGAATACTGATGTTTTCAAAAATATTAAAATTGTATCCTCTTATCGAAATGTTGAAGGATAATCCTATATATTTTTTGTTTTTAATTGAATTTCGGTATTATCCGTAAATAAAGAAAATAATGAATCTCCATCCGCTGTATTATACTTCAAACTCCATGACGCATTTGCGTATTCACTCTTTCGTTAATTTTCACATATATATTGCGGAACACGTTCAACATATTCCCAGCATTTCAAAATCCCTATCGGTGTAGAAGGTATCAGTACGTGACAAGTGATTTATTTCCAAATGCCAAATTCTGACACCCTTTATCTTGCACCCTGAACTCCTGTCAACCCCGGAAAATTCGCTGATTCAACCTCACCCCTAAATTCATAACCACCGACTGCGTATAACGTGTTCGCTCGTATGTCACACAAGTTTTCTGTTTCTGTCGTTTGATATAATCGATGTGCCGTAGATTTCATGAACTGCTGATACACTTCATTGATATTCCGTCCTGGAAAACACATAACAATAAACTGCAGCCCTAATTCATCCCCAATAAATACTATCTCAGATGTCGTTATGTTTTATAGGTATATATTCGTGTAATACGGGGTTCTCCTAGTTGCATATTTATCATAAACTGTTATCGGATCTATACTTATCAAGTTATGAAGGAACGGCTTGAATAGAGTTTGTATATTTATTGGTTGGAGTGTATGTATTTATGATATAGAATGATTGGATCTATTGTACACGATATCATTAAAAATTGATTATCTATATTGTCGGACAATTTGTGTTGACGGTAATTTTCACTGGACGCACTATACATTTACCAGCATTTCGGTGTCCGCCCACTTGAACGTTCAATTACTCAGTTGACCTACAAAGAGACACCATTTAAATATGAAATGACTAACTTCTTGGACAATATTTTGAGAATTATGAAAAAGCACATGAAATTTATAAATGCACGCATTGAAAGTTCGATTTTTCTACTTAGATGTATAAAATAAGATTGTGACACCAAATCATAGAAGATCGTTCATTGAAATTCACCTTTCTCTATAGAATCGATGATTTCATTTATATATACAAGCTGTTATCGACATTCGACAAGTATACTCTAGACCATTACTTAAAAGGGAACGATACATGTTTCAGCGACGCAGTGAAATTGTTAAAATTCACTACAAAAATTTGCAGTCACATTTCGAAAAGTTAAGCAATTTCGGGTCGTGGAATACTTTCTCGGTCGGTAATAGTAAAACTGGTGAAAAAAATTGAGTTGTTGGGATAAGTTGGTGATGTGAAGAAACGAAACCAGGTGCGCCGCTCAACAACAACCGAGAATATTGCTGTTCTATCGCGTATAGTGTTCTCGAGAACCCAGGTTTGTCAATTCCTCGCCGTTCTTGGGACTTACGTTGTAATTAATGGTTTTCTATGGCCAGAATTAGAAGATATTGATGTGGTAGTTTATCGTCCACAAGACGGTGCAGCGAGCACACAAACAACGGAACAATCGCAATTCTACAAGAAAAGTTTATTGTCCGTGTTATTTCTTGAAGAGGTGATCACAATTGGCCACCAAGATCGGGTGATTTAATACCTTCAGACTCTTTTCTTTGGGACCACGTGATACATAACGTCTATGTCAGTATTCCACATTCGATTCATTGAACATGGAGAATTCCATGAAAAGAATATGATGCAGCTGTTTTTGGTTGAATCGATCAACTGTAATTCTATTAAATTGGGATAATGAAACACCGGATTTCTTAACTTATACATATATTGAATTTGGCTGTACAAGTTATATGTTTACAAGGTAACAGCTACGAGCGTACTGGTCTATGGTACCCCAATTTCCTGGGGATGTTAATCGTCGCCTTGGATTCTGCATACCAAAGCGCAATCCAAGTCCCTGATTGGTCCACGTCCTCATTCCTTGCCCTAAGATAAAACTTCAGGATGACCATATGTAGCGCCGATCTGGCGTCAAGGATGTGCCAGTTCTATTTTTAGCGCTCGCTGTACCTGCAGGGGTTGGTTTTTCGACCTAAATGCGTCTTTCTGAATATTCAACTGTCCGTAAAGTTTGTGTGAAATTCACTTGACGCAACAGCAGCAACTGTAGCCTTGGCGGCCATATGGCTGATATCGAAAGGCACAGTTGCCTTTCCACAATGAAATAAACATCCATTGGTTCCTCTTAAAATATACTTAAATTCAGCAGTTTCCAATTATCAAACTCCCATAAAGGTGTAGTATCTGGAAGATGTGCCAAATCAACAACTCTTCTAGACAGCCTATTGAAGTTGTCGAAACAACAGGAAGAAATTAGGGATTTCAAGATATCTCCCATATATTACCCCTATCTAGAAACACCGCAACTATCTCAACGGCTTCTCCGATGTTCATTACACAGCGGCTGATAAGGTCTATGAGTAATCGAGGTGATTCCAAGGTATGCAAGGGATTGTCAAGTCCCACGAAATTCCGAAACGTCAGGCTGAACTCCTCTGATATATGCATGTGTTATATCATATTCATAAAGTGGTTACAAGGCTTACGTTAAAGCGCCGATATTTCTCTGTCTCGCGTGAGGAATGGACGTACCCGTCAACCGGACGTGTGCGCATCAGTCTTCCCTAAGATTCGACATTTGTATCCGGCGATATGTTCTCATTACTTCCGACAAAAACAACGGGAAGTATGATGCATTCGGAATTAGGCCGGCATTCTGTTTCTTTCGGTACCGGTTTTGGAGATAAATATGGATTATTTTGAAAGGTGGGATCATTTATGATAGTCGGGGGATCACGAGTTATCTAAATTTTTGAAATGGACAGTGATGACGATGTTTAGATGTGCGGGGCACCACCAGAGTTGTTAAATGCTGTTGAAAATGTCATCTTGAAATTGATGAATTTGATTTGTCCAAGTTTATGATCTTTTGAAAAACACCCTGTACATTTTTGGTCCGAACCGTGAACATAATTATAATAGTAGGTGTTTGCAGAATCGAAAATAAAAAAGGTTTTTTCGAAAAATGTTTTTTCTGTAGAATTATTCAAAAAAATGTGAGTCCTCGTCGCCACCATTTTTTTTATGAGAATCCCATGAACTGTTGAGTTATTATCCAAGGTATGACATATTACTAAAGTCTTCTTCTTCAGCCCTCTTTCTTCCAGTGTCGGACATGGGCCTCTTCCAGTTTTTTCCATGCTTCTCTGTCTTTTGCTGTTCTCATCCATTGCTTGCCGGCTACATCGACTATGTCGTCTATCCATCTTTTTCTCGGTCTTTCTATACTTCATTTTGTCTCTCGAGGTGTCCAAAAAGTCACTTTGTGTGACCATCTCTACACATGAGTTACTCTCATCTTCCACTTTTTTCGTTATTAGTTTTAAGACCATAATTTGCCACTGGTAATATACAGCTGTTGTAGGTTTTGCGTTTTAAGTGTAGAGGAATATTTTTGTCCTTAAAGATGAAACTCAGTTTGCCGAAGGCTGCCCATGCTAAGCGTATTCTTTTTCCAATTTCCAATTTTTTCTTTTCTTTTCCTTTTTTGATCATATGCCCCAAATATACATATTGTTCCACCTTCTCTATGCTTATCTTATCTATAGTGATATCTTCCTGACTATGGCTCATTATCTTCGTTTTGTCAAGATTCATCTTTAGTCCTATTTCCTTTGACTTTTCATTCAGGTCGTGTAGCATAGATTTCCATTCATGGATGTCTGTGGTTATCAGTACTATGTACGACATAGTACTGATTACTAAAGTAGTCATCAAAAAAGCTATCTAATGAAGCAATAATATACTGGGTGTACAACGTGAAATAAGGAAGTAGTAGTCTGTTTCTGGTAAAACCGGAAGTTGTAGAGAACTGAAAGTATTTTGAGTAGAAAAATCATTGTCTCAAACCCAAACATTGAAGAAATCGAATAGTCACTCAACACTTCGAAAGCTTCTTTTCCGCGACATTCTCGAATGTTTTTTAAACAGTCCCTTTTTGATCTCCAGCAGTCATTTGCCATCATGTGCATGTCCCATCTTCCTTGGTAGCGGCTCTCCAAAACTTTAATATCTTGGTGAAATCTTTCTCCTTGTTCCTCATCCTAAATTTTCTGGAAAACGGTCTAAGTGGTTGTGTAAATACCGTATTTTAATACTCATATTGCATCCTAAGGATTTGAAACTGTAAGCATCTTGTTAACCATTGTTAACCATTTTAACATAGTTTTGAGCTTTATGTCTACAACTGCAACGAATGATGTCCAAGCTTCTCGTTCATCTTGATTCATTGAAATTATGAAGGAAGGATACTTATTAAATTGTCCTATTTTTGGGCCGTCAAATATCCCTGCTTTGAGTTGTTTTGTGCTCAACTGATGCATTTTTACCTCTGTATATGCAAAACATGACCCATTATTATCAAGAGCCTTTACAAATTGCTTCATTAAGCCCAACTTTACATATAACAGAAGAAGTATGATTTTCCTCTTACTTACCCGAGTTTGGGAATTAAAAGGGTCAGTTCAGGTACCTGATTGGCAATGGTTCCACTATTTAAAGATTTACCTGGAATTTACTCAATCACAGACTGACAATAAAACCATTGTATCTAAAAAAAGTAGAGCTGATAGAGAAAAAAGAATTGCATGTGCAGATTGAGCGTCCCAAATATAGTTGAAATCAAATCTGAAATCCAAGGCGCCAAAAAAAAAATATTTTTTGTTGACTTTTGTAATTAGAGACCTAATGTTTTTTCGATTGATAAACTTTCCAAAGCTGCAGCTACCTGCGCTAGTGAAACCCTTCATGTATCCAACTAACACCACTATCAAAATTTTGCTAAAAAAGTGCTATGCTGTAATGACCCTTTTATTATACATCCTTTATATCATATCCTTTAAACCGATAATGACCCAACCCTGTTCGGCATCCAATGCAGCCATCAAATTCCTCTCAATCTCCACCGCAGACACGAAACATTAAAGTAACCTTATAGCCGAATATCTCAGGAAGGTCCCCCGGAGGCGAAAATGAGAACATATCGTCCACTTCGCACCTAGGGTAGGGTCCTGCCGACAAAAACACCCTACAAGGAGGCAGGTGGATTTAAATCACGACATTCAGAGAGGCATTTTACGACAGGGTCTCGTCGTATAGGGTGATAAGTGTACAATACGACCCATCCGCGTCCATTTCAACCAGAAAGGTTCCCATTTCGGGCACTTGAAAGGGCTAGGTAATACGAGTCCTTTAGCCGACGCGCGTCAAGGAAAGGCATACCTTCTTCTCGTGATGGCCCCCTTTTTTGTCGCTCAACAAGGCGGACACGACGCGGATCGTCTTCGGCATCCATTACAATGACGGACCATCGGTTTCGTATTAACCGAGCCTTAGATAACTCACTCGGGAAGTGGAAGGTCCAACATTGGATATTCTGAATGGGGTGAAAGGAGTCATCTCTCATTCCGGCAGAACTCGATACTTTCTCCGGGAATTAGAGGTTTTTTTTATTTGCGGGGTGTGTGTTTGTTGATTATTCGAAAGCGGACGGAATGTGATATTTTATTTTGAAGGCAAAAAGTAATTTGGCCTTCTGTCTATCGATGGTAAAGAAATAAAAGGTGTTTTTTAGAGCTTTAGAACTTTAAATTGCAATAAAACAAAGATGGATTATTCGATTGACATGAATTTTATTTCTCCGCAAGATTATCTTGTAGCATTACATTTTAAATATGATTTCTGGCATATGACCGCCACGGCTGGCTCGGATGTAGTCCAATCTAGACGTCCAATTTTCGATGACTTTTTCCAACATTTGTGGCCGTATATCGGCAATAACACGGCGAATGTTGTGTTCCAAATGGTCAAGGGTTTGTGGCTTTTCCGCATAGACCAATGACTTTACATAGTCCCACAGAAAATAGTCTAGCGGTGTTAAATCACAAGATCTTGGAGGCCAATTCACAGGTCCAAAACGTGAAATTAGGCGGCAGCAAACGTGTCTTTCAATAAATCGATTGTGTCACGAGCTGTGTGACATGTTGCGCCGTCTTGTTGAAACCACATCATGGTTGTTCAATTCAGGAATGAAAAAGTTAGTAATCATGGCTCTATACCGATCATCATTGACTGTAACGTTCTGGCCATCATCGTTTTTGAAGAAGTACGGACCAATGATTCCGCCAGCCCATAAAGCGCACCAAACAGTCAGTTTTTCTGGATGTAACGGTGTTTTGACATACACTTGAGGATGAGTTTCACTCCGAATGCGGCAGTTTTGTTTGTTGACGTAGCCATTCAACCAGAAAAGCGCTTCATCGCTAATGGACGTAGTGCGCGATACGTATTCCGCACAGAACCATTATTTTCGAAATAAAATTGCACTATTTGCAAGCGTTGTTCAGGCGTGAGTCCATTCATGATGAATTTCCAAACCAAACTGAGAATAAATCACTTAACAGCTGTTAAATCGGTCGCCATCTTGAACAGTAATATATATAACTCGAAAAAAAAACACCCGTTACTTATGATTACTTTTTTTGGTGAAAAAAAAATTGTACCCTGATTCGAAAATTTCTGCTCACAAAATACATTCCACATGATTTTGAACAACTTTGGTTTTGTGACTGCGAAATTCCTGAAGTTTCGTATTCCTGAACGGAATAATATACATCACAAATGCTGATAACAATCAGTACGTAGGAGAATTGTTCATTCTCTCTCAATCCCAACACATATTTTCATTTCAAATAAAGTCTACGTGAAAATGATATACAGCCGTATATGCGATGTATACTTTCAACATGAGTATACAGACCAACAACCTCTTATACTTATCATTTCACGTCATTGCTTCTCTCAACTCTGCTGTTATCATAAGAAATATTATTTTAAAAACGTTCAAGAAGATACTGGCAGCGTAGGAAGATCTGCAAGTTGGCAGAACTGGATTCGGTGAATCTATTCGCCAGTTGTATCTATGGACCTCATGAATTCCAAGTGAAGGTCCTAGATCAGTAGTATAGATAAATCTGTATGTAAAGTAGATCTGTGAACATATCTCCTTCAATTCCATATCAGTAATTCCAGCCCAGAAAAATCTGTGATCATTTGGCTATAGCAATGAGAATTGTCGGCTTGTCCACCAGACCATATTGCACACTTTATAGAGACTCTTTGTTTTTCTTAACATTTACATGAGGATTTTAAACTACCCCATATGCGACAATTTTGGTGGTGGTTTACATAACCACCAAGTGGAAAATGTGCTTCGTCGCTGAAGAAAATTCGATGCGAAAAATCTTCATCCAAAGCTTATTCTTCAAGCACTCAATCGGCATATGTTCTACGCATTTGATTTTAGTTATAGGGTCACCTGAAAGTTATGGGGATGGGGATGCAAATCCAGATGCGAAATACGCCATAGTGTGCCGTAAGAGAGGCCCAAATGATATGCGCGCCGGAGAATGGGTAAATTCGGATCTTCTTCAACGTTTTTTTACTCACAGCTACAGTAGTTTCGGTCGAGTGTCCATTTCGATTATGTATGACCTTCTAAGATCCACTCTCTTCGAATTTGTTCTTACCAATTCTTGTAGTACAATTTTCATACGCTGAGCAGTAGATAATCGATCCATATTGTTAAAGCTTACCTTTAACTCAACATTTGACTCTTCAGATGGCAGTTCTGTTTTTATATGTCATTGAAACGGCTGTGAAATCAGGAGTATCACATGGAGGACACAGTTATATCACCCAAACATCCTGATCTGTTCCTGTGCCTACTGAAGTGTGCCTCTTCATACTTTGGCAGCTTAATGTTTTCTGTGATATTCTAGGTTTTCTCTCTTCATGTGGAGTATGAAATTTTTCATGTACACCATACTTTTTCGGAAATCGGAAATATTCAGTATTTCAATTATTTCTAGGTAAAATCGAAAAATTAAGACATTCTAGGGTTTTTATACTCCTTTCTTAATTTAAAAAAATTGTGTTTACTCTCTTACATTGGACAATTCAGGAACCCCAGTGATTTCATCCAGATGCTCAAACTAGACGAAAAACAGCTGAACTATTTCGCTGAAACGACGTTAAACTTGTTCAAACTCACATGGGAGCCAGTAATCTAATAATTCCATCTATACTTCGTCCTTCTAATCGTTAACGAATTAGGGGACGATATTTCTTCCCCAGTTGCAAAACCAAACCTGTCACTCCATTGTGTTGCTATCTTATGCTTCTTAGCTAATCTTTGTCTCCAGGGCGCCATTTCATTCCAGTTAGGATACTTCATACTGAGGTTCGTGACCCACTGTCAGTTAGGCCTCGTTAACCCTTGACAAAAAGGGTTGGATAACATCCCATAATGGAGATTCCTCAATTTCCGACAAGATGGGTTTAACGTTCAACTAATTACCAGAGTAAGCACTCTGTTCCCAGATATCCAAATATGAATGTCACTTCAGACCTCATTAACGTTCCTAGGAGCTTCATCGATCGAGCATCTGACTCTGAGTTAATTATATAGTATAACAATGATTATTTTTCATAATATGTTGGAGAAATAATGGAAAAAATACTCATTTCCAAAAAAAATTACAATGCTGATAATTTTTCGTTTCGTTTTTCGAACATCAAGTTCTGATTTAAACCATAGTGAAGTTTCAAAGGAGTAGCTTACGTCCAGGAGGAGTTGCAGTCTCGGGAATATTATCAAGTTTTTTTCAAATATTTCAGATTTTTGCTATGATTTCTGAAATAATATACTAATCGCCCAACTGTAAGCATTTTCGTGATCTAAATATTCGAATCAATCAATAAAATGATACAATAGTCCCATGAAGGAACTTTTATTGTTTTTTCAATTTTCTAAGGGTTAAGTATGGAAAATTTTACGAAAATTTTTGGACAAAAAATTTTTCAGGTGAGATCGAAATTCGGCTGATCAGAGATCGTCAATTATGGCACCGTTCACCGATTTTTCGTAGAGCTCCCGGTTTTGAGGAAATTTGAACTCGAAATTTGGGAAAAAATTGAATTTGCCTCTAAAAATCGTTATATCTCCTGAATTATTCGTCATAGACCCCTCAAATAAAAACGTTTTTCAAACTTCAAGTTCCGCTCTAAAACATAGTGGGGTTTCAAGTGCGTAGCCCATGTCCAGAAGAAGTGGCAGCTTCGGGAAAATTATCAGTTTTTTGTTTGAAAATTTCAGATGTTTGCCTATAATTTATGAAATAATGTACTGATCGCCCAACTGCAAGCATTTTCGTAATCTACAGAGTCGAATCAATCGATAAAATGATACAATATTTCCATGAAGGAACTTTTAATTTTCAAGAAATTTTCTAAGGGTTAGGTACCTATAGAAAATTTTACGAAAATTTTTGGACAAGAAATTTTTCAGGTGAGATGGAAATTCGGCTAATCAGAGATCGTCAATTATGGCACTGTTCACCGATTCTTCTTAAAGGTCCCGGTTTTGAGGTAATTTGAACTCGAAATTAGGGAAAAAATCTCCTGAATTATTCGTCACAGACCCCTCAAATGAAAATGTTTTTCAAACATCAAGTTCTGATTAAAACATAGTGGTAGTAGGCGTAGCTTACGTCCAGGAGAAGTTGCAGTCTCGGAAATATTTTCAATTTTTTTTTCGAAAATTTCAGAAATTTACCTATAATTTCTGAAATAATTTACTAATCGCCCAACTGTAAGCATTTTCGTGATCCTGAAAGTCGAATCAATCCATGAAATGAAAGAATATATTTTTTGTTGTCTCCTCTGTTAATTTTTTAGTAACTTCGACTCATTACTGGGTGGGTATTCATTCAGCTTTTTCGATTAAAATCGTAACCGATTAGTATGTAGTCTAAGCTCTTTCCGACTGGCTAGTGAAGGGTGGTCAATCCCCTCCACCTGACCACAGCCATTTGGGGCTTTACAGCCAGTCATCAAGCGATGGCAGTTAAGGAATGGGAACAAAGGAAGCTTGCATTCTAGCGGACAATCAATGATCAAAGACAGACCAAGCCACTTCTCTGTCACTCGACGAACTAGACTAAAAAAGTTCTCTCACTCAGTGAACAGGAACTGAGGAAAATCACGGGACATTGTCCCTTGAGGTAACATCTGGAAAACATGGGAAACGCGTCTGAGGACACATGTCGCTTCTGTCAAGAAGCCACTGAAACAGCTAAACACTTGCTAAGCGAATGTGAAGCTGTTCACCAGACAAGGCTAGAACTTAGACAAGGCTTGTCCCTTCGTTTTTAAAGCCGGAAGGATGCACAATAAATCTTTAGGTCAAGGTGCATCTGAGGTCGAATGATCTCTCGCCACTTATCCAATCTAATTTAACATATGCTCTTGGCTGAGTATTTTTTTTTGAACCTCTCCAAATTCGCCATCATTAAAGAGCTTCTTTTTTTTCTGCTGGAAACTGGATTCAAACGGCACAAGACCGAAAAAGATGGCTAGAGTTAAGGGAGACTTTCGTTCAGCAGTGGACGGGATAAGCTTGATGATGAAAAGAGCTTCTCCCCTCTTTTGCACATCTTATTCATAGATAGTTGATTACAGTCATTCTCGAATATATCATCACCTAAATATAAAAGGGACTCCAGCTTGACAGGAATTGACTCAAGAATCTCCTGCCCTCCCACCCTTGTGAAACTCGCCGTCAAATAGCTCTTCCCCGTAACCGTGATTTAAGTCAACCTTTCCGAACGCCTCTTCATCCTGGTGCCATAACACGCCAGCGCTGCCTCATACGAGATGTGCGAAGTGCCTCGATATGTTCCCATTAAGTCACGGAAGGGGATGATTACACCCATTGTGATTCGAGGTGAGAAAATCTTGTCCCCGTCTCGAAAACGGCTCCGGCTAGAATTGAAAGGATCCCAGAGAAGTGTGGGGGCCATCTCCGACGTGTATGGCGCGCCCAGAAAGAAATCGGTGAGTTATTGGAGGGTCCGATGTCGCAAGTGCTTGAGGGATGGCAGGAAGAAGTTGCGGAACGCTCTTCGATTTATGGCGATGTAAAAACGACATTGAATACGATTAGGAAGTGCATCTTTCACTCGGTTGCTGCGAGATGGGTGGTTTTTGCGCGTCGCATTGTTCGGGGGAAGGTTTTGAATATAGGAGGCTTTTGGGTGTGAGATATGTGAAGGGAGGTGATCGTTTATAAAAGGCGGTCATCGGAGTTTTTTGTTGCTTGGTTGGTGAAACTAGCCACTCAGTTTTTTTTGCATTACTAAATTGCGTCATTCCATCTTGCAGCATTTTGCGTTTTTTGATACGTTGAATCTCATTATTGGACGATGTGGCTTGAATTCAATGACTGATGATGAAATCCCCAGCTGTTAGAGAAAATCCCATGTCAATTTTTTTTTTCCGAAATATCAACGAATATTTCCCTCCTGTCAAAAATTCTATGTATCTGGAGAACAATTATCGAAAATTACAGCGATAATTGCATTGTAGGAAGCGAAACAGCACTGCGATAATTGTTCTGTTCATAGATGCATAGTTTCTATGCATCTTACATAGTTCGAATCTATGGCAATTCCATTCTACATCAGGTTGACAAGTGATGTAACAGTTCATTCGGGAAATATTCCCCCGAATTACACTTGTGTATCAAAATGACCGGATAATTTCGCATTCCAGCGTGTTTTCTTTGAAAAACTGCATTCGGTCATTTTCATTTTTGAAGAATTCTCCATTCTCCAAAAATGAAAATGAACTCATGCAGTTTTTATGACAACACGCTGTCATGCAAAATTATCGGTAATTTTGATGCACTTGTGCAATTACTTAGGATAATTGGAATTTTTCATTTTCATCAGACCATTTCAACGTTTCAGATTCTTGGTACTAGAAATTTCCATAGAATCTTATGGTTGTGATGAAAGAAATCAGTTTTTCGTAAATTTTTAGTTATAAGACAAAATGGTTTTTCCTTAAAGGATACTTCTTTCGACTGAAACACTTTGTGGTTCGGCGAGGCTTTCTCCGACCAAATAACGTAGGTGTGCCATCTCTGTGGGGGTTACGGTGTTTCGTCCCGAGATCGCTGATAGACTCATCAGTGGTGGGCTATCCAGCGATCTCTGATTCTCTGCCCATGACACACCCTCTTGCACCATCGTGGAGAGGTGACTCTGCACAAATTCGGAGATTCTTTATGAACCCACCCATGCCTCGGTAGAGAGTGATGCGAAGCCAGCAATGCCACCTTACGGGCATGCAGATTCACTACAGTGGAAAACTAATTTTTTTCAGTATAACCATCGGATTCTAAAGAAAGTATTCATTTCAATAATCAAGAATACGGAAGTTATATGTTTTGATGGAGATGGAAAATTCGAATTTTCGTTCACATTTCGAAAAGGAAAAAAGAGCTCGAAAATGTAAAATCCATCCTGCTATAGATCATCGACGTAGACGTAGAATTTTAACCCCACTGTATATAGAATCTGCTTTGAATTTTGCATTGATAATAAAGTTTTTTTTTTTCTGTGACTGGAAAAAAATTTGACATTTTATCTCTGTTGACAGGTAACAAAATATGACTTTTCACGAAATTACTTTTTTCCCCGGGAAAAAAGTGAGTACTTTCTTCCCGGCTATATATTTATCTACATATAGATAAAGGAATAATAATAATTCTACCACACTATTGATGGCTTTTGTTGTTGTGCCAATTCCGAAAAATAAGCCAATAACACTGTCTCTGAGAAAGAACTCCATGTCTTTTTCATTTTCCATTCCATAAATCTTGAATACGCGGTTTCGTAAATTTTCCGCGATTTAGCAGGCAATAATTTTCGTGACGCTACTTACGCTGCTTCTATCAACTCCAGTGGAGTCAGAGAAAACTCGGAATCAGACATTTTTTAACTTTATATTATTCAACAAAATAACTACTGAACAATTATTACTGAGTTCGCAATTTTTGAAACAAATCACAAAATTAAATTGACAGATATTTGATTACTTTGAAGTTTCCCTTAGCAACGCAGGTCTATTTGCAGCTTACTAGTTTAAGAATTCAAAATTCATATCGATAATATTCTGACTTTAATATATTGTAATAATATGTTCTTTCACTATTAAATTGTCGTTTAATAGTGTATTATACACGGGAAAAATATTAGATTTTAGCTCTCGGTTTTTTGTCTCCCTCCGCTTCGCGTCGGGAGACAACATAACCTCGAGCTAAAATCTAATACTTTTTTCCCTTGTATAATAAATAACTATTTATTCCTAAGCTCCAAAAATGTTGTGTGATTCGTAAAAAATCAGATTCGTGAAAATAAGTATTGGATTTTTCATTATGATTGGACTTCACTCGATATTTTCCCCCTTCAAAAAAGTCTGTTGTCATATAGATATTTGTATTGGGTATTGATTGAAGCTGTTCATAATTAAGAGAGTACCTACTTCACTAGAAGATATTGGTCAGACAATAGTGTGAACATATAATAAAACTGTTGATGAAGAAATTGTTACTGAAATAAACAATAGAAAATTGAAACATGTTATTGATTGAAATTCATCCTAGAATCTCTCACAGAAACCTCGAAGTGGGGATAGAAAACACAGAAACGTCGAATAAATATTCTTTCCAGAGACGTTTTTCAAATTGGACTCCCTTTCACCAAACAGAATTCAATATTCTCCCCGTGCAATATTTTTATAAGTCACTTGAGATAAAGGTTGAAACTTCATTTCTGACTGTAATATAATTTATTATGATGCATCTTTTTAACGGAAGAACTAGCGCAAATCTCGTAATTCGAAAAACAGGATTTATTGTGCTGGAGTTCCTGATCCTCCATGGTCCCGTTTTTCACTGAGGTCGCTCTATTGATGCGAACTTGGAAGCTCGCAAACAAATGCCATTGTCTAATATGAACCAGTGGCGGCTCGTTGAAGGTGGGTAAGAGTTATTCTTCGTTTATAAATTTTACCATTATTTCAATTCTGAAGACGTTATCAACTTTATCGTATCGTCAATAATTAGGATCCTCTTATGTTTCTACCTCGTTCGTATTTATGGGAAACATAATATTAAAGTAAATAGAACAATTCATTTTGAAGTTACCAATGCATAATCAATAACATAGTTATCTAAGTATTAATGCAAATCATTTTCAATTTATAACATGTATTTCAATCTTTTGATGATTTTCAAATCAGAAGGTGATATTTTTGTTATTCATTACCAGGTAATTTTTGCTTCATTGCTATTGATTTCGGATGATTCAGCACCCATGAGTTCCAAGCGTCTACTTGCATCCTTCAAGTGATTCTGCATAAATTTGTTAACTGAAAATGTTATGTTATTGACCCACTAGTATTCAGTAAATTCCTTATCGAAACTTCTTCCATTTGTACATCTGTACAAATACTCTCTTGCCTCTTTACTGGACTCCCATCTACTTAGCTCTTGCAGATCAAAAAGAACGTTTTCCTTGGACAGTTCCCGTAGACCGCTACGGTTCGACGACTCTATCTAACCAATCACAACTCTAGCAATTCCGTAGCTCCGCCCAGCTATGGAATTACTGAAATTAGGATTGGTTATATAGAGTCGTCGAAACGCGGCGGTCGACGGAAACTATACGAGGAAAACGTTCCTTATAATTTCCCAACCAGCGTTGACAAGAAATGTTGCTTACGATCTTCTCGTGCAAGGCCAGTGTACAAGCTTGGATTTTTGAAAGTGAGATATCTAGCAAATTTCTCAAGTATTTCAGGAAGGAAGTAAATACCACAAGGCTGAACTGTGCATTTACGTTTCTGTATAATATAAAGAGTCTTCTGTGTGTAATATGAGATGTTCATTTTGATCAACTCATTAGTTCTACAAGCTACAAGCCAAATTGACAGAACACTTCCCTGCTTGGGAGTTAACAGTATAAAAAGTGGCTGTCAATTGAAATCATATCTTTTGTTAGTTGTTCAAGCAACATATTTTGTGAATTTCAACTTTTATGCTCATGACGTAAATTGCCCCTAAAATGTCTCAACTATGGGGTTTCTGGGGAAGGTGTTTCCATTATGCATAGTGTCTTTCAATTGGCATAACATATTTTGGTAGTTACTGAATCCAGATATGTATATAAATTTTAGAAATTGGAAGCACTTTTATTTTAATACACGGTATCGAAGTCACCATGATCTAAAATTTTTATTGTCCATTCCTGCTGACTCTTTTGGGTCTATTGGCTACGGTAACTTGCAGCTTTTATACTTTGACGTAAGTCTACTCTCAACGGCTAAAATTCGCACTTTCTGGATACTCTCCGTAGAAAGACTCAATCAAATCAGAATCGAACTCCGAAGGTGTACGAGTTGTAGGTGCTGAAGAAGCTATTAAATTAATTGCGGAAGTTCTCTTCGAAATCGCATTATGTCGCAATACTTCCGAGTGGAAATGTTCTTATTACTCTACACCCAGTTTTCTCACTTCTACCCATACCCCGGAGAAAATCCGTAAGGTCCCTCACAATCTGTTTCTCCGAACTAGATCGGGCCCTATTATAAATCTCTATGAGTTAATATCAATTAAATTGACACCCGACTGCCAATGGTGCCTAATTAATACAGAACGTTGATTCTCGTGCCTCGTGCTCGGCGCCGAAACGCCATAAGAAGGGTTCAATTTGTCGCAGTGGCGGCTCGTGAATGGCGAATCGGATGGTTTTTGCAGGTTCTATGAGTTAATGCATTCTCGTTGTATCTCCAGTTGGCATACGATAATATTGGTTTCTCCAAACCTTTTTGCCTGAAGAAGAATCTATTGGAAAGCTATTCGTGAAAGAATTTGGCATATTCTCATCAAGTTTTTTTTTTGTTTCAGTGTCCAATATTATAAAATTCAAATTTACTCTTCGAATTTATAATATCTACTTTTTGCATATGTTCACGCCAAGAAAAATAATAATTCTACACAATCATTTTAATCACATTACCGAATTCCTTTTTAGGGATTAAGCTAATATTGGCACTGACACATTTACTCCCGGGAGTAAAGTAGACAATTCTGTTTATTTCAAATAGAATACCGGAGTCAAATATTGATTTGTCCTTATTTATCTACTTACGAATTACCAATTTACAAATGGAACGTGGTATTCCTCCGAACACATTGAAAATATTTTGGTAAACTGAATAATTGGAACAACTTTTGTAATTGATCATGATGACAAATATAATGAGAGCAGAGTAACAATGAAAACATTATGAGTATCTATGGCGACAAAAAGCAATTAGACATACTGTATGTGTCTAGCCGAAATTGTCGTCACAATATTTAATATAAATGTACTTGCATTAGTGTAACAATGGTCTTTCGATGTACTTGTGCATACAACTTTCTCATTCATGAGGTTCTCAGAAAGATACAATAGGGAATATCTTTCCCCTACTCTAATTTGTGTGCAGATACTATTGCGCAGGCATACAACTCAGAGAATAAGAAAAGGAAGAAGAAATTCACGGCGTACAATATGATATTATGTTTGTAACCTAGGTATAAAACTGGGAAAAGGAGATTTCAGTGGATTGAGTTACGAGGTGATCACCAGTTGAGTTAGTATATAAGATTGTTGGAATATTGAAAAGTTACTGTTATATTGATGAAACATAAAGCGGGACATGCTCATGGTAAAGAGGACACAACGCGTGTTTTTCCGTCTATATATCCATAGTTGTTAGTAGAGAAGCTTGGTTTTTCGTTATGAGGGCGCTGTAAGGTGCTCTGAAGGGGAGTTCATTTATTGCTTCTTATTTTCCAGTGCCGCTCCTGACGAGCCGCTCTTGATTTGTAGGACTTTGTATAGCGTCTATCCGTAAGCCTTATTGGGGTTATTTCGCTGAGAAACGGTTTCCAAGTAGAAGGGGTTGTTGGGGGTTCACAATGAACTTCGACTAATTATGTACGACACGGTCCCGATATATCCGCATAATAAAATTCAGCAGGAAAGGGGGGATCAACGTATTCAGCAGGAGCTCGAATGCGATCCTATTCCCGCTCAGCATAATCAGCTCATTTCGAAACTTCGGCATTCCAGCTATTATTCCTCTTTTTTTCGATATCGTTTCTAAAGAATAACATTCTCGTTATCTGCCAATATTTTCCTAGAGGAGACAGCACAGGAATAATGTGCGGTGTTGCCAGAACGACTTAAGGATCAGTAGAAACTAGAAATATTTCAATAGTTCCAACTCTCAAGGAAGTATCTACTTCTTCTTATCCTAATTTCCACAGAATTATAGTTTTGCTTCTTCATTGGGATGGCTGTGTGACAGGTGGCATCGTCTTCTTCAAACAACACACCTTTCAGATGTTAAGGTGTCTCAACAGTTTTATGTGGATTCATCACTCCAAATTCTGTCATTCTCCATGTTTATATGACGATATAATCGGAAATGAGCTTCATCACTGAATAAAATTTCATTTTTAAATTGTTCAAGAGTAAAATCAGAAAATTAAAGACAATTATTATGACATTCAAATGGCTTCAGTTCTTGAACCGGTTAAACTTTGTAAGGATGTGAACCCAAATAGTTCCTTAAAACTTTCCATGAGGTTAGAGAAAGATTCAATTGTTGAGAACGATCTGAAACCAATAAGTTTGGATGAACCAAAAGAGTGAATTTCAGAAGAGCTCGTAGAAAAAGGCGTCATCAGCAATTCATTGTAAAAGCCCAGCCCATAATGCTACTAATTTTCTCATAGCTCGATTCATACGCTCCAAAAAAGAAACGATCAAGTTGTTAACCTGTAATTTTTATCGTTTTTAGATTTGCAGCTCTCCAGCAGTTAAACTCCAGCAAAAAACGATAATATTCCTTTCTTTTTTCATCGAAGGCATAATCGGTGCCACAATATTGCTCGAAATGACCCCTCATTTCAGTTCTTATTTCCTCACCATTGAACTCCTTCGTGGGAAATTAAGGGGTGAAATTAAAACTAAACTACCTAACATTAAATCTTGAAACTTGGAATATTTGGTGATATCAAGAAATGCAATCAAATACTTTTCATTGCCGGGTTTCTTTATGAATAGGAGATGAGTAGTTTCGAATGCTTGAAATTATGTTCTCATCAAAAGACGTGAATAAGATTGAGGTAAATAACCTGGAAGTGGAGGTAGAAAAGAGGGCTGGAATTAAAGTTGATGGTGCGCGACGGGTTACTTGGAACTTTTGATTTCAAGAATAGCTATTAGAGCTAGATTAGACTATGGTTTTTCTCTTAACGACAATAGCTTGAGGACAATGATAGAAGGGAATTAAAAATATATATAATCTACATATAGAACGAAGTCGGATTTTTTACATCTTTCATAACTTGAGAAGGACTGGATCCATTGGATTTTTCATCTCGAATAGAGTATAACTATCAAAACATCGCAGAACCCTGTGTAATTTGATAAAATCATTAAATAACAAAATGTCACTTGAATCTTACGCTTTTATCACTTTGATTGAAATCAACATGAGATTATGCTTGAAATTTTTATTCTATACATACACCTAACTTGATCGTATATGTTGCTATTGGAATATTGTTTTTTTTTATGTCCTGCTCGAATTTTCTATGGTTCTCCAAAAAATTATGTACGGAGTTTGTAATGGTTAGTGCAGAATTTCAAGACGGTCGAATCTGTTGTTACTGAAATTTAAGTTTTTTTTTCGATATTCTACCCTGAAAAATCACAAATTTTTCAGCTTTTTTCTTTAACTTTGAGTGTTATCGTTTATATAGTTTTCTGCTGGAACGGTCAGATATATTATGACAAAATAATCAAATTTGAATACTGCGATCTGTTCAGAGCAAAGACGATAAAAAATTTGAAGAAATTAAAATAGTTGATGCCTTCTATCTCCTTCTTTGAATACACTTTCTCATCGGTATCATTCTAAATCACCTTATCTTACGAAGGTTCATTAGAAACAACTCCTGAACTTGATATACAATGCGGCTTACAGAGACGCAATAGATTTGGATCTACGACAAAGGGCTGATTACAATTATTTCGATAGTGGAAATGAGATCTGGTTTGAGACGTACTTAGTTGGTTTATTCCTGAACTTAACATTCCGTGTATTCATTTTTCAGGATGAAGCCAATGTTTCAAAGTGTTTCGAAGCTTTTTTACTTATGAATTAGTGAAATGTTCATACGCGCTATCATACATATCTTATTTTCTCAGAAAAATTCCTAGCTCTTAAGCCCAAATTGGTTTCTAGATTTAAGTTTTAGTCCAGTGGTCAGAAAACATTAAAATAGTGTCGCATAATATCAGCTCAACGTTTTCCAAATCATTGGTCATTGGTCAATTGGACACTTGGTATCATTTAGTAGAGCTAGTTATCTGAATTGCTTTTTCCATGGTTTGATATGCCTTATTCAAGATGTTGATCTTTTTCGTCTTTCACCTCCTCTTTCCACAAGTGTTACCTATGTGTAACTGAGGAACGACTGTGCTAAAACTGCAATGTTTCACTAGTGTCTCTAACTTGGTCTTGTCAATCTTTCACCTTCGAAGCAATCTACGATCCAGAAACCTCTGAAGCAACGTCAGGTGAACGGCTTAACCACGGTTTGAAAGCCTGGAATTTCCCAATCCTCTCGAACAATCCGGCCGTAAAATCTTCAAACATTATCTTCATGATTATGGTTCGAAAAAAAACTTTGACAACATATCCACCATAACCGTAAATGACTGCACCTCCCTTCGGGGACACCCATTTCATCATACATTCAAACAATTCCCTCCTGTACATCATAAACCGAAGGTACACACACACTACACTCCGTCACGTTTCGACAATGTTCATATTGCCGTCCTTCACGCCATCCTAAACAGCCAGCTAATATTTTATCACCTCTAATAAACCCAGATGAGAGCAGCGTTGTACAGCGAAACACAGTCGGAAGCATGCCCCGATGTTGTTATTTTTCCCCAAACTAGTCCGCTCCATATACAGAACGGCGTGGCGCAGGGGCTTAATATTGAGCCGATCCGAATCCTCTCATGAACACGTTATTACGTCATCATCGTTCCGACGCCATTGTCACGGACCCGTCGTCGAACTGTCGCATTATGCCGTTCATAAAGTGCGTTTACATCGCACCCCCCCCTCCTCGGCCTCAGCAATATAAGGGAAATGGCGCTGTATAGGACGCGTGTATCGATATAAAAGTTAACTGGCCTTAGCGAGCGCAGTTCGAAAAATCATCCCTTTCCGATGTTTCCTTCGTTATTTTTTTTTATTTAGGCCCCCGTCATATTTGCCGGGCTCCGAACACCGTATGAATGGACACAAAGCGAGTTCCCCGTCGATTGTGTGACGACCTTTAGGTCACTCGGTTTTTTTTATTAGCGTTTATATTGAATTCAGACGGTTTTTGTTGGATATACTCTGTATAGATGGAATTCGACCGTTTGACAATTGTATTTTTATTTACCCTTTCTATGGGAATTTGCTTTCAAGAGAGATCGAATCGGTTGGTATGCTTTTCTACTCGGTTGGCATTCGTGTTCAATGTTCAATTTTCGATTGAAGGGTTTCGGTGAATATGAATTCCACTGATACATGGAGAATGATCCGTGTATTATGTTGTTATTTTTGAATTCATATTCACTAAAACCCTCCACGAGAATTGTACCATTTCACTGAATAAATCTCGGGCCCAATCAGTAAAAAACATTTTGTTTTTTTTAAATACTGCTAAAAGCCAGTAATCACTGAACGTCAGTTTGACATGATGTTCATCGATCCGTGACAAGGGTCATTGTCTTGGTGAAAGAGTTTTTTTTTATTTTGCGTTCCATCGATCCAATAACGTTAAGTACTTTTCAGTGTTGTTGGTTACACATTTGTCGAGATAGCCGATGAACAATATAATCAGCATGTCCCAAAATAAGGATGCCATAACCTTGCCAGCTGATGTTTAAGATTATGATCGCTCTGGTTTGCTTTCACCTCTTACTTTTCACTCAGAGAACTCTCTCTTTGACTCAGAAGTGTTGTGATGAATCTATGTGCACATATCGAAGGAAAAAATTCAGATAATTTCACTTGAACAGTACTAATCAACGTTCGGAATCGAGGAATCGAGCAAAGCTTTCTCATGAACAAATATTCATGCAAAATAGTGAATTCACTGCCTTCTGATATCTTCAACTCCGTGCTATCTCACGCAACTTCTATTTAAAATCGTTGAGAACCATTTCATGGGGTTTTTCTTATGTTTCTTGAAGCAACTGTCAAATTTTCAATACGAAGTTTGAGATATATTTTTAGTTCAATATTTTAATGGACGTTGAATCATGGATTTCCTCAGGGGTCAGTTTTGTCTCCCATATTTTTCAATTCAAACTTGTGTGTCATCCCTATTGCCTTATCTGAGAAATTCATCTATGCCGATGATATTGCTCTTGTATTTCATCATTCTGATTTCAGAGTTATTGAATATACTTTAAATGAAGATCTTAAAATTATGGAAAATTATTTTTTTGAGTGTCGTTTATGCCCTGATCCAAACAAAACAGAAATTTCCTGTTTTCATTCAAATAATCAAAAGAAATATAGAATATCGAAAGAAATTTTCAATAATTCCGTCTTGAATAATAATTATACTCCTGAAAATCTTGGAGTTTAACTAGATTTTTCATTGAATTCAAAGTCTACTTGGAAACTTTGCTTATGAAATTGAAGTCTAGGAATAATATTCTTGAAAAATTAGTTGGTTCCTAATGGGATGCTGATGCCATCACTCTTTGTAAGACAGTTTTAGCCTTGGGTTTTTCTGCTGCTGAATACTGTTGTTCTGTTTGGTTCAATAGTGCTCATGTTCATAAAATTGATGCACAGCTTAACGTTTCTATGAGAATTATATGATAAGTGAAACCATTAGATCCTTACCTTCTCATTGTTAACCAATGCTATCACGATTGCTTTTTAAATTTGGCGTTCGAAATGGTTTCAGCCTTCCTAAGAAAATTTGAATCAAATCAAAAATATCTGAAGTTTCTAATGTAAGAAATAATACTATCCTCCAGGATGCAGGTTTTATCATAACAAACAGAGTAGCACTAACTTACTCTACAGGATCGCAGTGAGGGCCATATCGAAAGTGTGTGTTAGAGAGCGACGGTACCTTGGTACCTGCCCTGTTGATTGGGTTCGATCATAGAGACGCATGTCCGTGATTGATTCTGACAATTATGGCCTCAGCATGATTTTATTAGTATATTTTATTATGTGTGTATATGTATATCAAAAAATTTAAACAACAGAATAAATATATAGAAATATAACGTAGCAGTATTGAAAGATCAGACTGAAACACAGGTTAGGTTAAATATAGAATGTGAATAATAAAGTAGTGTTGAGATTATCTGGTTAATTTTCAAGATACAGGAAATTCAGATAAATAGCTAGTTCATCAGATTGGTTGATCAAGTTAATTATAAGGCTATTTATTTCATCGGGTATCGAATTATAAATGAAATAATCAAAAATCATCACATATATACATTCGATCATCTCTTCAAGCGAAATTTTCATATCAATAAATCCTGCTCTTGTTAATGAAAAAGCAATAAATGATTGTCGGTCAAGGTTGCCGTGCAGTGAACATCCAGTACGTATATTCCCCAGCTAATAACGCATTGCAATAACCTTAAAAACATCCCGGTCTTCCCAATTTCCCAAATGACACGTCTCCACCGGCGGAACGAACTTCATTTCACGTTTTTCAATCCTTAACGTCGCAAAATCGAATCTTTCGCTCCTTGCGGAAAGTTTTCCCGGAAAATCGGGAACACTTCGAGACCGGAACGTGATCCGGAATCCATCCAAGAAATGTCTGCGGTCTGCGGGCAACACAAAAAGAACGACGATTGTTTTTCCGATTCGAGAACCGTGGCACGGAACCGAGGGAAGAATAATTCCGACGTTGTTCTCAGTTTTCTCCTTTATTATCATCGATGTGTGCGTTGAGGGGACGTCTAAAATATGGAAAATGCGGATTCGAAAGGGGAAAATATGAATGTTTGACGCACATATGGAGCTGTCGGATGTCCGGGAACGCGATACGATTTTGAAGTTCCCGATATCGGATTTACAGGAGTCTCGTCTTTCAACTTTTCTGGTTTCGCGACGTTTCAGATCTACTCGGATTTCGTGGAAGTAGGGAAAAACGGTTGGTTTTAATGAGAGCCTTTCGGTTTTGTCGGGTATCGCTTTGAAACGAATAAATTCTTGGAGTTAAGGCTGTGAATTTGTGCACCTTGCAAGCTCTCTCCGCCGTGCTTGAGTGGTTCGTGTGGCTTGAGAGAATCCGAAATTCCCTCAATGGAAATTTTTCACTACACTAGTGTTAAGAGTGCCACGATTTTGCACGCTTCAATTCATGTTACCCTACTGGAATTTTCAAAGACGCGGTAATTTGTCAATTAATCGTATGCTATTGGTCGCCGATGAAGCGCCAACGGATGCGCGTATCTAGAGGAAGAAACAGAGAGAATTTTCTGAAGGATTTTCAATAATTATCGAGACTTCAGGAAAGATACGTACCTTGTTTTAGATTTCAGCCATTACTAGTTTAATTGGAGATTTAGAATTTAATTTATCGGCGAGAATTGTGTCGGGATTCTCGCACCTTTTGGGATTGAAAAATATCAAGAAGTACTTCCTTGAGGTATAGAAATTGGAATAGTACGTACGTTAAACCACTTTAGTTCCTGAAACTGAGAGAATACTTGCGTTATACCTGGCCTTATTACATCTACTTCGCTGAATTAATGAAGCCAAAATTTCGACAGTTTATTTAGGAAAAATCCCAAAAATTGATCAATAATTCCAGAATACCACGCCATTTATGGAGTAATAAAGAGTTTTACAATGAGAGGTTCCATCTTTGAGGCCTTGATTCGATTATGGTGCAATGGCATAGATCTTATAACTCACGTGGTTCCAACGAAAAAAGTCTAAAGGTTATAAATCATAATATCTCGGTAGAGAATAGTTATCTCCTTTATTATCGATGTGTGCATTAAGGGGACGTCTAAAATATTGAAAATGCGGATTTGAGAGGTAAAATATGAATGTTTGACGCACATATGGAGCTGTCGGATGTCTGGGAACGCGATACGATATCGGATTTACAAGAATCTCGTCTTTCAACGATCCGCCTTCGTTTTGCGGGTCTCGCGACGTTTCTGATCTACTCGGATTTCACCGAAGCTGGGGAAAACGGTTGGTTTTGATGAGCGCCTTTTGGTTTTGTCGGGTATCGCTTTGAAACGAATAAATTCTTAGAGATAAAGCTGAGAATTTGTGCATCTTGCAACCTCTCTCCACGATGCTTGAGTGGTTCGTGTGGCTTGAAGAGTATTCGAAATTCCTTTAATGGAAATATTTCTACTACTTTAGTGTTAGGAGATGAACTTACGTAATTAAATGCAGTAAGCTTTGTCATTAAGGTTTATTTCATTTATTTACTTGATTAATAAAGCTAAAATTTCAACAGTTTGCTCTAGGAAAAATTCCAAAAATTTAATCAATAATTCCAGAACACCACTGTTGCCGATTTATATGATGAAAGTTTCTGTATTTCACTGATTGGAAGTTAAGGAATAAGATGATTTCTAGATCAAGATCCATTTATTGAAAGTTCAGGGGCATAGAAAAAATACGAAAATACAAAAGACGAATATTCCTACAGAAAAAGGTATTGAGAAGAAGAATTGAAGTATATCTATGACTCTTCAAGATGACTATATTGACGAATAAAATCGTTTATTCAAGAAAGAAATGTATTTTCAAAGAGTAGGTTTGAATCATATCTCATTTAAATTAATTTGAAGATTAATTGATAAGGGTAGTTTTTTCTCCACGATTTCGTGCCAACGAAATGCCCGATGCTTATTGAGTGGAGTGTTATGTTTTAATTGAAATGTTTCTTACTGATGTTACTTGATTATCCTTTTTTTTTCGATGTCCTTTTGTGTTGACAGATATTGAGCCGAATTTTTAGAAAGATTTCTGAAATCTACTGGTGCATCTACATAACCTTTGTGGCTTCGTTTAAAAGAAAAACAAAATTTCAGATGTCTTCAAATTATGAAATGTTAGCCGGATATCCAAAGAAGTCTCTAGGTCTTTTCTTCCGAAAGAAATCGTGTTAACGACCGGACTGTTTGATCACAAAACAACCACCTCTGCGTGATATGGCTGCAGATATAAAAAAACGGGAAGAATACCGCATCAAACATGATAACCATCGAAAAATCATTAATGGCAGAAATATAACAGATAATGGCGATATGAAAATCAATGATCTTTTTCAGGAACTAACAATAGAACTCATAAGAAAAAATAACGAACGTCAAACACGCACATGCTATGTTTCTTCAGAACGAAATTGATGATTAGGGATTCCGTTAACTTTTTATAAAATCTCGCTCGAAAGATAGAACTAATTTACTAAGTAATCGTTCGGAACACGTGAAGAATGATCGAAGTAACGGTTGGAAAATTCACGGAAGGGCTTGATTTTTACTGTTCCGTCAAAATATATTCACGCGATGGGAGTCTAGATCCATTTTCTCGTGCTTCTAGGCCAGAGAACTTCTCTCCCAACGTATTAGACAAAGAAGACATGGAAAGAAAACCCAACATCAGCGCTTTCGCCATTTTGCAACACAAAGATAGTTGTTTTTTTGTTTCATTATTTTATCTAAAATGAATCTCTATCGAGCCAGGAACCAATTCATTATATATTCATTTGTTGAATGAAAAAGCATTTGATATGAGTAAACATGCTTCGTTTATCAGATAGGATGAAAAAACAATGATCTACCTGTATTAAATTCTTTTTCGTTATTATTTCTATTGTACAATTCTATCCTTTCTTTCACAACAGCAATTTTTTGCTTTGGTACTTACAAGTTTTTCAAGGATTGTGATTTTTTATTGTATTATAATCCTCTTTTTTTTTTCATCAAGAAATTGTTTAAAATACAAAGTAGCCATTGGGATTTGAATTGGTTCACTATGTTGATATTGTTTCTTCCTTAACTATAACATATAAAGGGTGTTCTAAAAACTTTTTGACTAACAAAATTTTGTGGCTCTAATATCAATTTGACAAACATCGAGTTTCACCCCTAATATCACTTTGAAACTTTTATTTTCATGGATAATTTTGTTGCTTATTCATATCAATTCACGAAAAAGTTTTGGCATAAATGATAGTCAGATATAACTACATCAACTTGTGATCAATTCCAATCTATGTTAATTTCAATCAATCCTGGTAATCATGTATGTAAATTCTATTAAACTACCGTGGCAGTATTTTCGAAAAAAATAATACAATACACATTAAATTAGTATCGAATATTGATTCCGATATCATCGTTCGGTTTAATAAATCGAATGGAATTTCGAATAATACGTCAGATATAGCGAACTGAGGCCTGTCATTTATTCATAATAATGACACCTGCACCAGATCCGTCTGGATACATAGATTCTATCAATGACAAACATTGAGTCTTATCACAAATATCACTTTTAAACTTTAATTTTCATAGACAATTTCATTAATTATTCATGTCTATGCACAAAAAAGTTTCGGCATTAATGAAAATCAGATATAAAAAAACAACTTGTAATCAATTCGAATCTATACTAATTGATGAATACACATATGAATAAAAAAATTCCAATCAACTCTGGTAATCATGTAAATCCGATTAAACTACCGTCGCTGCATTTTCGAAAAAAATAATACAATATGCATTAAATTAGCATCCAATATTGATTCCGATATCATCGTTCGGTTTAATGAATCGAATGGAATTTCGAATAATACGTCAGATACAGCGAACTAAAGCCTGTCATTTATTCATAATGATAGGTAGCCGTTTTTGGCACCTGCACCAGATCCGTCTGGATACATAGATACTATCAAATTGACAAACATTGAATTTCATCACAAATATCACTTTTAAACTTTTATTTTCATGGACAATTGTGTTAATTCATTATCATCGTCATCATCTTAATGCTTATCCTGTCCTCCCTTAACTCTCGCCATATGTGTTGGTCTTGTGCCGTTTCGTTAATTATTCATGTCAATTCACAAAAAAAGTTACGGTATTAATGAAAATCAGATACAACAACTTGTAATCAATTCCAAATTGATGAATACACATATTAATAAAAAAAATTCCAATCAATCCTGGTAATCATGTAAATCCGATTAAACTACTGTCGCTACATTTTCGAAAAAAATAATACAATATGCATTAAATTAGCATTCAATATTGATTCCGATATCATCGTTCGGTTTAATAAATCGAATGGAATTTCGGATAATACGTCAGATTTAGGGAACTAAAGCCTGTCATTTATTCATAATAATAGGTAGCCGTTTTTGACACCTGCACCAGATCCGTCTGGATACATAGATACTATCAAATCGACAAACATTGAGTCTCATCACAAATATCACTTTTGAACTTCAATTTTCATAGACAATTTTATTAACTATTCAGCTCGATGCACAAAAAAGTTTCGGCATTAATGAAAATCAGATATAAAAAAACAACTTGTAATCGATTCGAATTCATACTAATTGATGAATACCCATATGAATAAAAAAATTCCAATCAATTCTGGTAATCATGTAAATCCGATTAAACTACCGTGGCTGCATTTTCGAAAAAAATAATACAATATGTATTAAATTAGCATCCAATATTGATTCCGATATCATCGTTCGGTCTGATAAATCGAATGGAATTTCGAATAATACGTCAGATTTAGCGAACTAAAGCCTGTCATTTATTCATAATAATAGGTAGTCGTTTTTGACACCTGCACCAGATCCGTCTGGATACATAGATACTATCAAATTGACAAACATTGAGTCTTATCACAAATATCACTTATAAACTTAAATTTTCATAGACAATTTTATTGATTATTCATGTCGATGCACAAAAAAGTTTCGGCATTAATGAAAATCAGATATAAAAAAACAACTTGTAATCAATTCGAATCCATACTAATTGATGAATACACATATGAATAAAAAAATTCCAATCAATCCTGGTAATCATGTGAATCCGATTAAACTACCGTGGCTGCATTTTCGAAAAAAATAATACAATATGCATTAAATTAGCATCCAATATTGATTCCGATATCATCGTTCGGTTTGATAAATCGAATGGAATTTCGAATAATACGTCAGATTTAGCGTACTAAAGCCTGTCATTTATTCATAATAATAGGTAGCCGTTTTTGACACCTGCACCAGATCCGTCTGGATACATAGATACTATAAAATTGACAAACATTGAGTCTCATCACAAATATCGCTTTTAAACTTTAATTTTCATAGACAATTTTATTTATTGTTCATGTCGATGCACAAAAAAGTTTCGCATTAATGAAAATCAGATTCAACAAAATTAACTTGCATTCCAATCTTTACTAATTGATGAATACACATATGAATAAAAAAAATCCAATCAATTCTGGTAATCATGTAAATCCGATTAAACTACCGCCGCTGCATTTTCGAAAAAAAGAATACAATATGCATTAAATTAGCATCCAATATTGATTCCGATATCATCGTTCGGTTTAATAAATCGAATGGAATTTCGAATAATACGTCAGATTTAGCGAAATAAAGCCTGTCATTTATTCATAATAATAGGTAGCCGTTTTTGACACCTGCACCAGATCCGTCTGGATCGCGAAATACGCGGCATCATATCGTGTCAAAATCGCGGCGCGTAACAACCGGTAATGCCCGAAACGATATCTAAATTATGTATTTGTAATCACATATCGCATACATATACAGTCCATTCAGGAATTATTGACATCGAAGTAGGCCATGAACGTCTAGTCGCGGCTTTATTTCTGGTTACAAAAATATCACTAAAAATTGCTATGGTTCATCATAGAAATAACCAGTTTAAATTATTTTCATCATTTTTGCATCCGAAAGATCCTGAATTTTCGAAATTACGATTATTGCGAAGGGGCGCATACAGTCATGATTTCATAATTTGAAATTCAGATTATATAACGTAAAAATTTAGTGAAATGCTATCTCATTTCAAGGAAATCCAATGAAGAGATATCTATTCATATAAGAGTCGCCCATGAAAGACCCCATTGAAGATCATTAAAATATGCATATTCCTTTTCACCAAAGGCCATTCAAAAATTGTTGCATTACTGATGGATACTGGATACCAATCATTTTAACTGTGGTGTCTAAAATGGTGAAGAAAACAGAAAAAACTGGTTGATAAATTTAAATAGTGTAGCTTAGTGAATGGAAGAGCCATATCATAATAAGACAGAAATAAAATTCAAAGAATCCATTTAGTATCTGAAAAATTTTGACATCACAGTTGTACTGTAACTTTCAAAATTGGAACCAATTTATCAGCCGATGTGTAAATTACTTTCTAAAGTCACTATTTATTGAAACTGTTCATGACATGAATGATTGATTAAACTTGTATGAAAAATATAGGTACTATTTGTACTCGAGTTTTCTGTTTTTTATTGAAATGCTTTTATACTAGTTTCTATTAAATTACATAAATTATTTTGCCCATAACAGCTTTGACTCACTCACTAAGAGCATTTTTGCATGAAATTTTTTTTAATTTGTGAATTTTAAAATGTTTTTGTATCCTATCATTATCTTCAAGTGGGTAAGAGGTGAAGAAATTCTTGAAATTACTCTTCTGAATATATTTTTCGATTAAATACTCAGTAAAAATTCTATAAAGCAATTGGAATTTATTAGATTTTTGGATTACTCATTGAAGAAAAAAAACAGATATAACAATTCTTAATTTCAATATAGAATATAAATAAACTATAGATGCAATGCCAAGACTTTGTTTAGCAATCCAATTATAAAATAATTCTCTCTTCATAGATTTATATAATCCTCATGATCACCACTGTCGAAACAAAACATCCAGGTAAAAATCCAAATATCCAGCATTCAAAATAGTGCTCCTTCTACTTTTACCCTTAAATATACTAGAAAAACATTTTGTTTTCTTTCTAGAGTCCACTGTTGAATAATAAAAAATAACCAAGTTTCCTCCAGATAAATGAATTTCACATTTTGTTGCAAATATTCTCTGTATTTCACCATAAAATCGAACTCAACTTATTATATTTTTCTGTTTATCAATAAGAATTTTCCTTTTATTAACTGTTTTGAACTTGTAACCAATTAAGTTTATGTAATGTTGTCTTTGATTGATTAAAATCCAGATGCTTTTTTTGGTCAAATTTCATCCAAGCTGATATATTGATTGCTTTTGGCTCGGCTTTTGTTAACAATCAAATCATTCAATGATTCTTTGAAGGTGAAATCGTATTGCACAGGTTTTCTTCCACTAATAATCCAGGTTGTAATGACTTGCCTTCTTCTTTTTTCAAACAGTACTGTGAGAAATACTCAAATTAACTAATCAATGTGTGTTTGAAATTGATACAACTTTTAAGTTTCAAAATTTCTTCGATCAAAACAAACTGAAATCTAACCTCCTGTCAATGACATTGCCAATGCCAACCCGAAATCTGCAATTCAAAATGTTACTGAATGAGCCAGTACCAACTTAATTTCGATTTTCCAAAGCCACCCGGGATGTCAATAATTCCTGAATGGACTGTAGATGCGCTCATCGGGAATATCGTTATAACGGGGCGCAAAAATAAAATCAATCTGTATTTCGTTACGGTCGCAGCTGCTGTCACACAGGCCATCGGATGCGCGTTTTTGGATACGCGCGAGGCTCGGGTTCCGGCCATAATCGATGCACAAATCACGAGCTGATACCGTTTTGCGAGGCGAAACTTTCGAAATGAAAATAAAACGTAAACAGAAAGTCCGGGATCGGTTGTTTTGCCATTTCGACGCTGGACAAATGAAATAGAAATGCAAATCTCGCTAATTCCGATTTATCTTCGGGCGGCACGCAGTTTTTCTGTTTTTTTTTTGTCAACATATTTATTGGGCCTGATTGAAAATAACAGATGCGACTTTGATTCGGTTTGAAAAATTCGGTAAATGTGCTGATTTATTGTCAGGAGATTTGTCTGCATTTATACGTCTATTAGAGACCTCATAACTTTTGGATCTTATAATGAAGGGTTTGCCAATAAGAAGATTCACTTTGATATTGAAAACAAACGCGTTCATTATGAGAGAAATCAAGTTTATTTCATTGTGAAGAGCAAATTATGCAATTTTCGATGGGAAACGATATCAGCGAAATGACCTTCAAGGCCACAGTTGCACAACAATATCCTTTTTATGAAATTTTTCAAGACCAATATTTGCGGCTGAATGTTTTTGATAACTTCACGAGTTCCATCTCTAAGGTTTTGAATCAATTATGGGACATTTTCAAAAAAAAAAAGTCAAGCGGTGTTAAATCACAAGATCTCGTTGCTGAATTTTGATAACCTCTTGGTATTGTTTCGATACTTGTGGTCACTAGCGTCGTCTTGTTGAAACTAAACGTCGTCAACATTTATATCTTCCAATTCCTTGCCAAATTCGCAAGATCCACGGGGAATCGAATAACCTGGGTTTTCGAAAACACTACGGGCTACAACAGCAATATTTTCAGTTTTTTTTTTCAGCAACGCATATTGTTTCAATGTCCCAACAGCTCAAATTTTACACCAGACCAGTTACAGTAGCAGCAATAGTGCTTCAGTTTGTCGAACTGTTTTCGCAAAATTTTCATCATTTTTATAATGGATTTCAACAATTTCAATGCGTTGTTGAAGCATGTATCGTTCCATTTTTTGTAATGGCGTACTTCTCAAATGTCAAAAGATGGCAGCTTCGAAATGACTTCTATTCAAAATGAAACCTCTTATTGGAAAACCGCTATCATCTGATTTATTATGATGCCATTGTTGTCTGTTATTTCATTCGGATTGTGAATCCTAAAATTCGGTATGGCATGGCCAAGAAGTGATTATTTTTTACATACAAACTGCATATCAACCTAATCGGATCTGTTGTTAATATCCAATTTTTTTTCGCTAGTTTCCACAAATATTTTGATGTTAACAACGATGGTTTCGACAAACCTGGGGTTGACATTTATGCTAATATGAAACAGTGTATATAAAATTTAATTTTTTTTTCCGAAAATTTCACTAAAAAGACCTACTTTACATAACTTAGATTTTTCTTACGGTGCAAATTGGGTATTCAATAATGGGGATGAGTTTACATTTGTTTATTCACCCAAAGAAATATTTTGGGAATCATTCTCATTCATTTCGAGATATTCTAAGGCTGCGTTAACACTAGGCGAAATATCTTCGCGAAATAATTTCGCGCCTAGTGTGAAGTGGTTTCGGTCTGGGCCTTCGCTACGAGTCAGTGTTCAGTCGGTTTTTCTTCGTGCATCAAAGGATTTTACTCATCGAGATTCGCTTAGTGTAAACGTAGTCCCCAAAGTTGCGCGAGGGATAAACCAAGAAGATTGCTTTAGCTCATCGAACTCAATAAAAACCTAGGAGCTATGTGGAATCCAAAGGAAAAAAAATTTCAATGGAAATGAAAGAGAAGAGAAATTAGATCTGAACTAAGTTCTATTTTTTTTTTTTTTTTGTACAGAAACTATAACTGAAAGCGTCACGCTTGAGGACTCGCTCCACTCGCGCAATTTTTCGCGCTGAATTGCGCTCTGTTAGTTCTAAATTTCACTCGAAGCTTGTAAGTTTTACCCGATTGAATATTACGAATGAGTTTGGCTTACATAAACGTAGTTCGAGAGTAAGCTACTCTTGAAATTTTATTGACCCCACTTTTTAAAATGATTTGCTCATGTCAAAAGTACACTATCAGACCTCTTTTGGTGTTCATGTATCCTCTTCTTAAATGATATTTCTGTTATACAATGTAAACCATTGACACAAACATTGAAAATCATTTTGTAAACTGCTGATTTATATTCTCTAATAGTATTATTATTATATTAGATGACAATTTTCGAATTTTTAATCGTTCTAGAAGATATTGACAACTATATTTTCATTTTAAGTAATAAGCAATCAATTCTGATATATTATTAACGTAAGTAACTGAAAGAAAATTGTAGATCGTTCATCAGAAAACAAAAAAGAATGCAAAAGTTGATAGGTACCTGTTTTCCTCAAATTGTCGACATTTTTTTATTATCTCCCTATTTCCACGGTAAGCATTATAGAAATGTGACGTACGAAAGGGAAGAAGCTCAACAGAGATAATTCCGTAAACCGTAAATGGATCATGATGAATTGCAAATTCGTCCGATAGAAAGTAAACTGACGATGATTCGAGATTTATAATGTACAAACAGGTTAACCGGCGAGGCGAAATCGCAGAGCACCGTTCTGCCCCAGTCATAAGCCAATTCTGGCCGACGTTGCGAAAAATTCGATTTGCACATCAAACGGTTTTTTTTTCAACCATCAAAGCTGCATCTGTTATTTTTATCAGGGCCAATAAATATGTAAAAAAACCGGATTGCTGCCGGAAGATAAATTGGTGTTAGGGAAATTTGCATTTCTATTTGGTTTGTCCCGTCGAAATGCCAAAACAACCGATCGGGGTTTTTGTTTGCTTTTTGTTCAAAATAGGAGAGTTGTTTGACCCAAATATCTGTGCTTTATTTCAATATAAATCTTCAAAACGCCCTTAGAGACCACATAACTCTATATACCTGATTTCATTGTTGTCGGTTAGTTTATCTATATGAGGAGTTCTGATGGAACTATCCCTATTGGCATGAACAATCAACGGATTATTTTACACATACGAACAAAATTTCTAGTTTCTATGTGAATTGCGTCACCTGAAAACCCCATTTTCCCATTAAAACAGATACGACTCTGTTTCACGGATCTGACCAAAAAATATACAATTTAAAAAACCAAACATCTGAGAATAAAACGAGGATATACAAAACATCTGTAGGACCAATTAAGACCTATGTCGTGGCAACAGGAGCTGAAACATCTGTGACGAAGAGAATCTTAGGAACACCCGAAATGAATAACTTGGGGACAACAGGAATGCATAGGAATACAGCCAGAAAAAAAGAGTCAAACAGACGATATTGTAAAAAATATAACAGAGAGAAGGAGGGAATTTAAATACGACATCGATAGAATGAATCCAGAAAGGATGAGTTATATTGCAAAAGACAGCATACCTCATGAAAAGATGCCAAGGCATATTGGCAATCTATACCCCTATAAACAACTACATAAAGGGGCCTAACTGGCAATGTGCTTCCTAAAAGAGAAAGAAGAAGAAATAGAAACCAGATTATTCACCAGGTTATCCCATATTGCTTGTGCCAATACACTTATAATAAAAACTTGATTGAATAGGGTCATATCATTCGAATACCTTGGATGGAAAATCAAAAGCTCAGGTTTTCAAGAAGTTGAAGTGGGGAAACACACCAGCAAAGTAGCCGCAACATCAGGACATCTGAAAATATCCAATCTGGAAAAACAAACATAAACATTAACGGGATATATACTGAATGATAGACGGAGATATTAGAGAAAGGTGTCAAACAGGCGATATTGTAAGATGTTAGGAGGAGAAGAAGGCAATGGAATCAACACATCAATAGAATGAATTCATACAGGATGGCTTATATTGCAAGAGACAACGGGAGAAGACCCCCTTGGGCGCCCATAAGCTCATAAAAGAAGAAAGGAACTGGCAATGTGCCTCCTAAAGAAAGAAAAAGAGGAAGAAATAGAAGCCAGTGTATAGTGGTTATTCACCAGTGAATAATGGATGTCATATTGCTCGAGCCATTACCCTCGTAATGAAAACTTGATTATAATATACTCGTGAGTGCATTAACCGCTTTCAACCCATCAAAACCAATCGTTCGATCGTTGTTTTTCCAAACAATGCTCGAACTAATTGGCTTACGTTCCATAAGTATTCACATCGGCTATCCAGGTATTTAACCATTCAGGAACTCTCCCGGCTCCCACTCCCAAACACTTTCGTTCTCTACTCGCACTTTGCACATCTATTATTCTGGAACAAATCCCTACTCGGGTATTATGAAATTAGTGCGGTAGCGTGTACAGTTGAATCGTCAATATTATAATAGCGAAAGCGATGTTTGCCTTTGTGCTAAACGTGTCACGAGGATTAGTCTCCAATCATCGCTTGTGCCTGGAGGTTGCTGCTGCTTCGATATGTATTTATTCATCCTTGCCCGAGGACCTAATCGCCAAAATCGCCTTTAACCGTGGAGCGGCAACGATAAGATCGAGTGGGACGATAAGCCGAGTTGTCCAGAAAGTTTAATGGGTCTGATAGGACGTGTCTTAATATTTCGCGATAATGTCAGTCATCCGAGCGTATTCCTCCTGAAAATTGGGTTGAGAATATCTCGGAGCAGCTTCCAATCTGGAGCGGGTATTCATTATATACGGATATAAAGATGCGATTATCTCTTCGGAAAAGGATGTAGGGAAATTGAGTTGTGTAATGTTGGATGAGTGGGGTACACAGGGTGTTTCCTAACTACGAAACAAAATTTGGGTAGTAAGTGATTCGTTTGGTCTCTTTTCTGTTTTTATAAGACATGATCTTGTTGTACAGCAAGGTCTTGGCCTCATTCATGGGAGGCTGAGTTCCAATTTTCGCAACATCTCTTCGATGGTTTGCCTGGAAGTCTTCTCCTGCTTGGTACACATCTCTTGACAATTCGGACTATACGATCTTCAGCTATACTGTCCACATGATCTCTCCAGCCTCTTCTTCTACCTCTAACGCATCTGACAACATCTTCTACTCACTACAAACTAGAGTTTGGTTGATAAGTACAAGTACAACCTAGTAGCACATTTCATAACAGTTTCTCATGCCTTTCTTATGGTCCAAGAAGTTCTATTATGAAGCTCTGAATGATTCTGACAATAATTATATTGTTGGATCATTAATTTTTTCGCCTTGAAAGCTACAAATTTCATAATCAGTTTTAATATCACAAGAGCATAAAAAATATTCGATTACACACCGAGTCATGAAACGTAGTTCGTAAATCATCACGAGAGCGCAGCTCGAGGTGTGTTTCGAGAACTACGTCGAGTGAAGAAGTTCGTATAATCGACATATATTGTCTATGCTCGAATATCATTACTCGTTGCTGTATGTTAGGTTATCTATTTCGTCTATTTTTATCTTTGATTATATTGGAATAAATTGAACTGAAATTCGCACAGTCTGTTCAATTTATTCCAATATAATCAGGGATAAAAATAGACGAAAAAGATAACCTAACATACAGCAAAGAGTTATGATTGTTGATTAAAACTGAAGGAGGATGGATGATGGATTGTTTATTTATCTAACATTTAACAACTGATATATCCGTAATTTTTGTGAGAAAATTGTTTGGCGAGAAGATTTCCCAAGTATATAATTGCATATATGTTTTCACATCTCAGAGATCATGAATACAAATAATAACGATGGTGCCTGCTCTGTTGTAGAAATACTTAATACATAATGGTGAGAGAATTCTCTAGTTTTCCTATCTTGTGTTCTGTTGTATGTGATAGAGATTTTTTGTGTTTTTTAAGAGTATTTAAAATTGTATAGTATTTATTGTAGTTATTTTTTTGTTTTCTAAAGATTATTTGAAATATTATAGTATTTATTGTAAAATCTGAAGAAGGAATTTTTTTTTAGACTTGAGAATGGCTACAAACAATTGCCGAAACGTCACCTATACCCAATAACTCAATATATATTATTCTAACTAAGGTGCAGAACTTACTAAAGTTCCTTACGATTATATAACGGATAATTTCAATAACCATAACCAAAGCGCTGCATTTTGATAATTCAATGACATTTCACTGAGCTTGACTTTTTTTGACGAACGTCCAAGAATGTCACTATGGAAATGGTCACAATATGGCAGGAGGCGAAACACCAAAACGATTATACCACGTCGTCAAGGGTATAATCACTTATCGATGCGCCATAACTAAGGGAAATTCACGGATTTTATTGGTTCATCTTCATCAGAACATGAGTCATATAATCGCAAATCTGTAGTTCTACAGTTTTCTTAATTTATCAAAATGGAGCAAATTGAAAATATTATAACCTGCTGTGAAATGTTGTGAGGTTCAATGGACGCCTGCTTAATTATGAATATGCAAATTGAGGAACTTCCGCATATTGTTTCCTCAGTATTCCAGATAAGTAATTCATCACCGGAGTTTCAAAAAACCCATAATTCAACACACAAAGTTTCAAAATCATGTCTACAAGGATTACCCGTTTCCAAATTCATCAAACTTCAATTTAGCAAGCCCCAGTTGTCCCGTTTAAAATAATTAGTATTCGCCGCAGTTCTTTTCATGAGACGTATTTTCAACGAACCGTAATAGCCTGTTCCTAACACTGCCCAAAAAATAGTTACTGCAAAAATTCATCCGATTCAGTAATGTAGTTTTCCCAACTTCGTTGAGTTACGGATAAAATTTCAACTTTTCTGTGCGGAAAAGTTTAATTTTCATGCCCGATACATCTCGAGGTTACCACATTCAGAATAGAGTAGTGTAGGTCATCGATTTCCCGTGAAGTCTGCCCAAGGGAAATCATTCTTGGGAAAGAACTCCCATCATCAAATCTATGCGCATGAATATCCGACTAGATATGAATCAGTTTCGAATTCATATTTTATTGAATGTGGGGAAAGACTCTTCGAAAGCTGCTTCACACTTCACTTCGAAATATGTAGATGGGGTATTATAGCGCCTTAGCTTTATACAGGGTGATTCACCACGATGCCCTATTAGACGTTTATGGAAAACTAATCATAATTTTCGACTGAAAATTTGCATGTTGGGGTTTGAGACAATGATCTTTCTCCGTAAAATATTTTAGATCTCTACAACTTCTGCTTATACCAGAAACAGACTACTACTTCCTTATTTCAAATGGCACACCCAGAATATTATTGCATCATTAGAACCGTTGATTTTCTACCCAAGGTATGGCATATTGCCGAAATTGTCATCAAAAAAGCTATCTAATGATGCATGCTTGGTGTGCCACTTGAAATGAGAAAGTAGTAGTCTGCTTCGGTATAACCGGAAGTTGTAGAGTTCTGAAATTATTTTAGGGAGAGAGATCATTGTCTCAAACCACAATATACAAATTTTCAGCTCAAAATTATGTTTAGTTTTCCATAAACGTCTACTAGGCCATCCCGGTGAATCACTCTGTATAGGAATACTGATGAAATACTTCAAGAAATGAAGATTCGAAGTGAACACATCGAAAACAGTTGCAATCTACTTCGGAGGAACAACAGTAAAGAAAGAGAAAGCAGGAAACGTCAAAACCAGACGATAGAATGGAAAAAGGAAGCAAAATATCTGGGAGTAATACTGGATGAAAGAATGAATTTTAACAAACAGTAGAAGAAAACAGAAAACAGACAAGGCAATTGCACGGCAGACTGTACCCATTGCTCAACCCTAGAAGTAAACTTTCCTTAGAAAACAAGCTGAAGATAATAAAAATAGTGCTAATACCAAGCATTACGTATGCAGGAGTTACCTGGTACAATACGAAGGAAAATAAGAATGATCAGTTGCAAAGTACGCTAAATTCAGTAATAAGAACAGCGGTTGGCGCCCCATGGTATATAACTAACCAACAAATCAGAGAAGAACTGAAAATTGAAACTATTGAAAAAATAGTCAATAAACAAAGAAAGAAGACAATAGAGACGCTGAAAGAGCATGAGAATAAGGAATTAAGAAAGATAATACAAATCAAAATAAGAAAGACAGATAAGAGGAAATGCCTCTTTCAAAGAGCTAAATAGAAGAAAAAAGTGACATAAAGTAGGGAGGAAAGCCTCCCGATCAGACAACAGCAGAAAATAGGAGAAATTAAATTAGAGGCGAATGGAATGTAAATTCCGGACCTTATACAAAAAGAAGATCTGAGTGTATAGGAAGTGATTTTTGTACCATAATTCAGTCGAACACAATTTCAAAATAAAATATCTTTTCCGGACGATTCAAAATAATAAAAATTCTCTCGAATGACCACCCCATATTTAACCAAAGTATTATTGGTTGAACCCCGAATTTTCCTCGCAGAAAAACCTCTCCCATCCTAAAAAAACAACTCAACCTAGCGACAACAACATATTGCGTATTATGAAGTGCTCACAACTCGATGAAACGAAAAACAAAAATAACACAACGGTATTCTTTTCCGGAAAATTCCTGAGACGTGCAAACAATATGTTCCCAAGAGCCTGTGCGACACGTGCCCACCAAAGAAAATCTTATATCGGGGAAAAGCCATAATAACTCACTGTTCCGAATTAGATTTTGTCAAACGACGCTGAAAAGCACGTAATGTTGATCCATTTGGACGTGCATTCGTTCCTATAGGGTTTCCTTCTCGTACGCCCTCCTGTTTTCTTTACTTATAAGACATTCCCCATCTCCGAACGACAACAAAGACCAAACCGCCCACCCCCGCGTTGCACAATGGGTAAGGTATTTAATAAATCCGTTTGTACGAGATTCTATTCTGCTAATAAACGTAGTACGTTGATGCCTCCTGCATGCAATAACCATTGGCGTGTCTCGGGTTTTGTTGTCGCCGGAGAAACCCCAGGGTTTGAATTATTAATCACAACAATATTTGAATCTTGCGAAAGTTTTCGTTGAAATATTCAATCTTTTGAGTAGGTATATTTTGTGAGAACTTGGTGCTATGGTGATGAGCGATATAGTGATTTTAAAATCACGTTGTGAACCGTGACTGTGATTTTTTATATCAGTGATTTTAAAACGTGATGTGATCACGGTTTTAAAATAATTTTGACACACCTTCCTAAGGTTTTTGTTTAAGGAATTGATGGAGATCGAAGAAATATTTGTTTTTTTTATATAATATTTGTATCAATTCTGTTAGATAAATATTAATTAGTTTAAAAGTTGTTGAACTAAAACTCTAATGATAAATAGAGGAAAATATATCTGAGAATATAACAAAATATGAAACTGTGATCACGATTCACGTTGTTTATCACAGGTGAGAAACTGTGACTACCTGTGATTTTGAGATATCAGTGATTGATTCAGTGTTAGATCGCTTATCACTAGCTATATAGGATGTTCTACAAGCTCTATGAAAATATTTTACAGTTGCATCCACTTACATTTTGTTTCCTATGAATATAAAACCGATTCGTTTTCTAGCAGCTACTTTGCTCCATCTGTCTGGAGGTTCATCATTGTGCTGATACCACATATTTTCAACAATGTTGAGCTATAGATCATCAATGTAGTCAAAAAAGTGTTTTTGAGATAGAACGATACAAACAATTATCAACTTCAAACAATAAAGCATGTGTAGATGAAATCAGCAGAGGAAATGTGAACGGGACATCATACATTTCAACGTATGATACAAGAGCACAGATAAAAAAAGCTCAGCAAAAACTCGTATCTCCCCGTGTAGGTGTAGTGATTGGTTTGTGTATTTGTTCACAGAAATAGCTGACATATTTATATTGAAGAGCTTCTTCTTAATCCAAACAAAATCTTCTCCATTCTTTCTCTTTACCAACGGCTGACGACTCTATAATTAAATCTGAAAACAAAAAAAAAAGATCCAGAAAGGAGTTATGAATGTTAGTTTAAATTATATTGATTTGAAGTTAGCGAGCCATTCTGAAAAAGAATCTGAAACTGAATGGATAGCTTGGGAACCATCATGAAATTCATAAATTGGACAAGTAATCACCAAGTGGCCAATGGTTTCTTCAACTCCACACTCACATAATGAGCTATCAATAGAATGCCATTTGAAGAGCATGATACTAAAACGACCATGTTCTAAGTTGATTTAAAATACATCAAATTTTTCTAGGCAGATTGAAACTTAGAACTTTCCCTGAGGGATCAACCTCTAGACTTTTGTTGAAAACATTACAAGAACTCCATCCCGAAAGCCAAATTTCCTTGTCACTTTCATTAGATTGAAGGAAGGTATTAATCCATAAAGGTTTGCGTGATTTTAATCTGGCAGTTATAGTATCTGAAGGTAAGATACAATTGGAAATAAGTTTGTGTAGAAATGAAATTTTTCCCAAGATTACTTGACTGAAACCTGTTTACGAATATAAGGCGGATCTATAAGTGATAGCACTGGTCACCAATGTAAAGGTGTAAATCTAATAGTTCCACTGATAATTCTCATAGAAGTGCATCAACATCAGCAGTGGTGAACCAAACAGAACAACAGTATTCAGCAGCAGAAAAAACCAAGGCCAAAGCTGCCGTACGAAGAGTGCTGGCATCAGCATTCCAAGATGAATAAGCTAATTCTGGAATAATCAAGTTTCACTCCAGGATATTTGAAAGTATAATTATGATCCAAGACGGAATTAACGAATGTATCTCGACCTGTATAACGTGTAGTACGCCCATGTGTATTTCCTAAGGGTGCGATTCCTTTATTACTTTCTGTCCTGGATGAAACTGGAGATTGCTCGCTTCGGATGAAAGCTCGCTCGCAAAACATGTTCGATTCCCGTAAGGCTGCTCATGAGTGGCCTGATTGTTATTGCCTTCCGAAGACGAATGTCGCCGAGACGAGAATTCCACTGTATTCTACATTGTGCTGCATTGTTCATTATATTCTATGAAACGCTCCTCGGATATAATGTGCCCGTCAACTTCTCATTTTTCAAAGTCTTTTCAGATGATTCGCATATGGAGAGATCCCAGTTTGGGTTGCAATTGAATTGAGCGCATTTGTATGTTATTCGCAGATGGAAATACGTATTATGACAACGATATCAGTTTTGTATTCGGTGTTTGGGTGGGAATACTCCCCTACGTACTTGCTGCTCTTTCTACGTCTCGTATTTCCGTAGCGGCAATCATATTTCACCATTCTCACATTTCATATTAGGTTTTATTTTCCTTCTGGGGGAATAAAAAACAATGTATGTCCCCCGCTGATTCTCCGGAGTATTTCTGATAACGTGAAACTGGAATATTTAGCGATCCCTGCAGTACTTTTTCTTCATAATACCGTGTGTTTGAAGTCTCGGCATCAGCTTCAGTATTTATCTTCTACCTGGAAAGGAGAATTTATGATCGTGATATTTTAGAGAGTTTGATAGCTCCGAAGACAAGTCCGTTGAAATCAATACCCCCAAACTTCATTAGAGAAAGTGGCCCCCTGTCAAATTGGCTGAATTTTTGATATTTTTTAGTCCAAGTCATTCCAAACAAAAAGTTCAATAGGCACAAGTTTTTCTATAGCCTAGTTTTCACGCTAGAGCCCCCTGAAAACTCTCATTTGTTCTGTATTGTTTAACAATACGAAATGGTTTCCTGGATAATCACTATTTTGAGTAATCAAGATGTGAACACTCATTAATATGAGATACTAATAAAAGCATTGTTCTTTGGTGTTGTTACATTTGGTATACAGTGTGTTCCATCTACTTACAATTTTTAATGTTTGATTATTCGAAAATGGTTAAATATCGCTTTAGCGATCTGCCATCGCAAAATGTTGATGAATCCTATTTTCCACTTTCTTTCATATTCAATATGAATTTTGGAACATAACGCTCAAATTCAATAAAGGTATATTTTGTTCAGTCCTACTCATCCTATTATAATAGAATTTTCCGTTCAAAGCTTGATGTAATCCGGTTTATCTCTAATCAATATGTATTACGCACGTAAGTGGGAGTAATCAATTTTCATTCAATTTTATTTTATTCGATGCCATTGAATCCATTTAATAATTGAAACTTATTGTTCTTGACTGAATTTACAGCTGTTCAACTTGCGAAAGGCTTTATTGAGCCATTATTCAATAGCTCTAGCTTTGATAACGTGGTGCATTTCATTGATAATTCAAATTTTAATTTAATTATTTTATCGATGGCATTGTGAGAGTATGATACTTTATTAGATCGAAACTAATCCAAATACATTCGTTTAATGAAAGCCAATGAATGGAGTGTCCATTGAATCAGGTTTGGGAAAAAGTATTAGCTGTACAACTTCGCTATCGCCATTTTGCGAAATAAATATCGTAGATGTCATACAATAAGCTAAGGTATTTGTAAACATAACACCATCGGAATATGAGTCGATTTGGGCCTGCATCATTAACTTATTCCCCATAAAACATCAGCTTACGAGCCAAATACTCGTCATTTGCTTAGGTTTTAATTTTCTGCTTGAATATGGAGGAATCTGAGGCTGGGGCTCATCGAATGATCTCAAATACATATATTGAGACCGGCATTATCGAAAAAACGTGCCGAGAGATTTTTGATTTTGCCTTCGATGACCAGCATGGCGGTGGAAGAGAGAATGTTTTCAAAGATGCAGAATAGGGGGCATTACTTGATCAAGACTCGTGTCAAACGCAACAAAAATTAGCAGGATCGTTGGTAGTGACGCAACAAGCCATTTCGAAACGCCTAAAAGTCATGAGAATGATTCAGAAAAAAGGAAATTCGGTGCCGTACGAGTTGAAGCCGAGAGATGTTGAACGGCGTTTGTTTGCTTGTAAATAGCTGCTTGCAAGGCAAAGACGAAAGGTATTTCTGGAATTGGCAGGATCATTGGTAGTGACGCAACAAGCCATTTCAAAACGTCTGAAAGTGATGGGAATGATTCAGAAACAAGGAAATTGGTTGTCATACGAGTCGAAGCCTAGAGATGTTTGTTGTACTTTTTCCCCAACCTTAGATAAACAAATAAAAGGAGTAAAATTATAATCTTACATTCTTCATTCAAATACTTACTTATTCTTCAGAAAATGTGTTCCATTATTGAGAAAATGGCAGTTTTCTACAGGACCATATTATTTTCAATTTCCAGAATGAACAAGCTCCTGACTTCACGTCGATATGAGTTGTCAATTCGATTTGTGAGATGTGGAAAATATCGAAATAAAACCTCTTGTATGAAATTGTGCGATATTTTTCCTTTGTAATCGATAAGCTACTGTTCGAAGAAGCTTTTTTTTGGAGTCTAAGCCACTTCTGCCATCGACATATAGAACAATGTCGAAAAAGTCTGGATATCTTTCACAGCAAATGGAAGCCTCTACCGTAAGCCAGAAAGGGATAATTCCGGACACGAAATATTATAACTATAAAAAATTAATGGATCCCTTTTATCGTATCCGAATAAAGCCTTTTCGAGATACTGCAAAATTGGTTCGTATCTGCCGAAAGCGTACAGAAACATCTCGAATATAAATCTTTGGAGGAAATGCGACCAATGAATTGTTCCATTTTGAACGTCTGCGAAGAAAAAAATTGAATAAACCGATATTTTTCATTGTCGGCTGACTTTTCGGCGTTAAAATGCAAAAACACGTTTTGCATTTTAGGCTGTCATTCGTATTGTGATATCATATTCTGATTGTCTGCTCCGCCGTTTCAATTTTTATACAGGGTTGGAAATATTTAGAGGGGCACTACTGCGATATCGAAAACCGTTAGAAATATAGACTTAAATTACAAAAAAATGCGTCATTTAATGTGTTGGTGTGAACAGATATAAAATACTTACGGATAAAAGTGTTTTCCGCAAAGACATTTTTAGTTATTTTAATTCGAATTTAATAGTCGTATCCTATTCAAAATTAGCAAAAAGCAAGTGTGAAATACGTTGGTAAACACTATTTTTCGTAACGCGCTTAGCTCGTTGCGCAGAAATACGCTCGATACGGATAATAGTGTTTTTCGCATAGATATTCTTACAAATTTTAATTCGAATTCAAATAGTCGCATCCTGTTCAAAATTAGCGAAAGGCAAGTGTGAAACACGTTGGTAAACATTATTTTCCGTGACACACTTAGCTCGTTGCGAAGAAATACGTTCCTTACGAATAATAGTTTTTTTCGCAAATACATTTTTATCTATTTTAATTCGAATTCAAATAGTCGCATCCTATTCAGAAGTAGCAAAGAGCAAGTGTGAAACACGTTGGTAAACAATATTTTTCGTAACGCACTTAGCTCGTTGCACAGAAGTACGTTCGTTACGGATAATAGTTTTTTTCGCAAAGACATTCTTAGCAATTTCAATTCGATTTCAATCGCATCCTATTCAAAATGAGCGAAAGGCAAGTGTGAAACACGTTGGTAAACACTATTTTTCGTAACGCACTTAGCTCGTCGCACAGAAATACGCTCGATACGGATAATAGTTTTTTTCGCAAATACATTTTCAGCTATTTTAATTCGAATTCAAATAGTCGCATCCTATTCAAAATTAGCAAAGAGCAAGTGTGAAACACGTTGGTAAACAATATTTTTCGTAACGCGGTTAGCTCGTTTCGCAGAAATACGCTCGTTACTGTTACGTATAATAGTGTTTTTCATAACAGCTTGCAGTAATTCTATTCCATATCCCTATTTCAATTCAGAATCCTCACTCGTACTAATTGGATCCCCTTTTATCGTATCCGATCGAAGACCCTTTCCAGAAACTCAAAAAATTGGTTCGTTTCGGCCGATAGCGAACAGAAGCCATCTCGAATATAAATCGGCAGAGAGGAAATTCCGCCGATGAATTGTTCCCGAGCAGAAAAAAAAAATGAAATAAACGAAAATTTTCTCCAGTTGCCGTGGCGCATTAAAATGCGAACCGTATCTCCTTCGACTGATTATTCCCGAACGAATTCGATTGGGGGCCGAATATAAAACCGCCAAAGAACGAATATTGACTCGGTCGGCGGCGGCGTCGGCCGGAGCAGCTCCTCGTGATTAATTTCATAAAATAATTAGTTCGTTCTTCGTTGGTGGGGGACCTGGCAACTACGTTTCCGTCCTTATTAAATTAAAGTACGGAAGTGTTTAGAATTTTAATTTCATTTCCGACCATTGTAGTTCTGCGCCGGGGAATTTATGATGAAGTGTTTATTGGCCCGAGAGCTGTTTGCAGAATAACTGGCTGTGTCGGGGCGAGAGCGGCCTCTGGGCCAGTGGCGCAGCTGGAAACGCTATCACCGCCAGGCTCGCTCTAATCCTTTGATAATTCGAAAGGGGTCGTAGAAAAACACGAGTTGGATTAGTTCTGAACCGTTTTTAGGAATGAGAGTTTTATTTTGGAGGATATTATCAAGTTTGCGCCTCGTTTAATTTTTAATTAGATCAAATCAAATTTAGGGCTTTCGGAAGTGCGAACAGTCTGATCTTTCCTTCTTGGCCCTGCTGAACATTCCTTAAGAAGATCATCTACCATATCGTCCAATCTGTCGACTTCCATAGAAACCTTAGGTACCATTTCATAATGATTTGAAACAAGTTTGCTCAGAAGTATGCTCCTTGCTTTGGTTGGATGATTCTAGACACTTGCTCGCCTTGTGCTGATTTACAGCTTACATAGACTTCATTTGCCGGCAGGCCCAGATGAAAGTATCCTGTTAAGAGTCTCACAATAGTTCTTAGCTCTGCTAGTGACATATTCATGACTTTCTCCATGAAGAAGAATATTCCACCAATATTTTGTGTTACAAATCAATCATACCTCTGAACTTCCATTGCTGAACTACTGCCCTGAAGTGTTCTTTTCCAACCACACTATAATGTTATGTACTACCTTCATTACCCTATGCCTAGGTACTCATAGTGGAGTCGTTATGTTGTTCATTTTACACTTAATGGACCTTACATTTTTTCAATGTTTTTTTTTTCAATTCATCAGTAGACTCAAAATTGGTGAGTTATTATAGGAAATTTAACAATTTTCGGTAAAAAATTCCCAAGAATGCTATAGAACCATTGATGCTTATTGGTACGAGAAAATTATTCTACATTGGTACGTCTTATGTCCTAACAATAACTAAACTCCTCGGAGATCTTGCAACTGAATATTATTATTTGAACTGGGGTCGTTGTGGCTTGGTAAGCCTTCCGGGAACTGCGACCATGTAGATCATTTGTTCTCTACTCTACTCTTTCATGGAAACCCAAGGAAGTCGTCAATGACGTTGATAAGACTGACAACCTCCTTGGCTGTTACCTCTCGGGTATCCAGGAGGCTTCCCCATATGAATGGTTCTTAGGCTAGCCAGCTCTGGACACTTGTAGACCATTTGTTCCGCTTTTTCTGCTTTTCATCCACAGAGCCTGCAAATCTCATCTGCTAACTTTCTCATACGGTACAAATGATGTTTGTACCGACAGTGCCCCGTCAGCAGTCCCACCATCACCCGAAGCTCGGCTTCAAGCCGTAGCAGCTTCAAGAGCTTTCTGGTGTAGATAGGTGGAATAATCATCAAGAATTTCTTAGGATTAATGAGTCCAGGAGTGTTTATCCAGTGGGTTATCCTGTTATTCAACTACCATTGCTGGACCGCTGCCTTATATTGGTCTTTTCCTAGCCCACAGAAAAGCTCCGGTCCAGTAGGTGTTAACCTTGATGCACTTTCTGCAAGTTCATCGGCTTTTTCATTTCCTTCAACACCACAGTGCCCTGGTACCCATAGTAGAGTAAATTTATTGCCTCTGGCCAGTTGCCTCATGGTGTTACGGCACTCCCAGGTCAATAGAGACCCCTGGCAGTACGATTCCATGCAAATGAATATAGTATTAAGTTCCAGTCTTCTCTTAGAAGCATGGTATAAATAAGACGGATTACTCAAACACCAACTGTACATCAACGCAAGATACTTTATTGAAATCTTGTGACTCAACACTGCTTTCACTAAACTTTCACACTAAAAATTACAAATACATACCTTTACAATAACAGTTTATCAAATAAATATAATAATAGGCATAACGTACAGGTATTGGTTTGTAAATCATAAATTTAATAATTCTTGATGATTGCAATTATTGATTGAGCCTGTTGCAACAGATAAAAACGCAGTAGTCGAAGATAGAATATAAATTATAGTGCACCAAGAATACTCCCTTGTGGAACACCTTCTTCAAAATTACTGTAGGATCAAGCCGAAAATTTTCATTGATAAATCCATTTCTGGCATCACCCTCTAGAGCCCAAACTGTAGATATGGTCGCGCCCCTGGTGTCACCCCGGACTACCAGCCTGGTAATTACTTTCCGGTGCCTCAGACAAACTCGCCGGACTTTTGTGTGTCCCGTCGGCTTCCATTTTTCGGCCCTCGTCGAGCTTCTCGAGCCATTTTCAATTTGCGAGGGGGAGAGAGTGGAAATGGTTCCAAATATGTTCCTTTTCGGGTGATGAGCGAAATTGCTTGATAACACCTATTCACTACAACGCCATGCGCCATATCGTTCGCTTGTAATTCGTTGCGGGAATATTAAGTTTTTCAACAGCTTGACGTGAAAACGAGAGTTGTTTGTTTTCGGATTGTTTTTTTTTTATCGGGCGTGGAACTCTGAACTAGGGAATATGTTTCGAGTGGAAAACACTCGTTGTTTACGATCGTTGGTTTTTAGGTTGTTTGTTCCTCGAATACGACGGGGATGTTCTATGGAAATGGCTGAAAAGTTGAATGTGAACTTTGTGTTACTTTGTCTAGGCATAGTTGTGGCAATGCACTTCTTTCTCAAATAGGCACAATTTTTTTCACATTGAATAAGAACAGAGGCTTTTTTGAATTGTATAGAATTTGAAATTAAAAATCCATTGGTTGAAATTTTAAAAATTGTTTCAACAACCTGATTTCACAGAAACAGAATTCCATTTATCGACTGCAATAAAATGAGACCGAAGGAAATTTGAAAACTATCTGATCAGTGAATTCTAAAGTCCATGAAAAGAAAGTTGAATTTGATTTGATTTTTCTTAGCTTGAATATGTTAGGCTCTGATCCTTCTGCACTGAAAAACCTAGTAAAGAAAGTAGTGTACACCCTCGAGTATTGATTGTGACCAATAGTAATATCAATGAAGTTGTAAAGTTATGAAAACATTTTTTTTCTTGAAATTTGAACAACCTGCAGCTGAGAAGTTAAGACATTTAGGAAAAGGTTATTAGAAACATTTGTTCTTGAAATCAATGAAAATTTCACACTCGCAAAGACTTATATCTATCAGCGTTCAATAGTCGGTGCGTTTCTTGTATTTTCATCGGATGGATGCCTGAATTTTTGATGGATTTGATAATGTCAGGTTTCCATACAAAGTTTACAGCTATCTGCAATTAAAATTGCATCATACTGTCAGCAGTATAGTGTGTGGGGATTCTGATACCACGAAAAGTATTGTATTCCCGAAGTTTTCATTCGATTTTTGAATTTCATACATATCATTTCGAAATGCTTTTCTTAGTGAATTCCAGTCAACACATTAGTAAAAATCGAGAGCCTGAAATGTAATTTTCTAACGGCATGAATGAAATAAAGACATTATATCAAGTTTTTCATTCATTCAGTCGAGAATTACATATACTTTTCTAGACAAAAGATGAGGAAGGAAGTACAAATTCCATAATTCCACTCGGAGATAGCCTTGGCAAGTTAGTTTTCGAACTAAAATGGTACTTTTATATAGTTTGCAAACTGTTATTGGCTTCTCTTATTCGTATGTGCCCGAACAAGCAGTATGATGTTACAAAAGCCCTTGTAAAATGTATATTATTCGAAAAACGTGAAATCTCACCTCTCTGAAATTTTGATGAAAAACTTCCAATACCTACCTCTATGCTATGTGGAATTTTGAATTGAACCCCTTTGTTTCATCATTCCTCTGTATGAAACGCGAAAAATATAATGGCTGAATTTGGAAATACAGAACTTTTATGCTCATATATTGTGATTGTGTATTGAATAGCCGGCATTTCAGTTTGATGCAGTTTATTTCTGTTGGAACTATTTCACTACACAATTTGGGGATGAATATGATTTTGATTTTGTATAGGCACTCCTGGTAGGATATAATAAGAATGAAAAACAATATGTGTTTGATTGTTGCTAATAAAAAGCATAATTCACTCATTTAACTTATTTTTTATTGAAATGAATATGATTTTCACTAAGCTTTTTGCGGTTAGTATTCACCTTGAAGAAAATCATGCATTTTTATGCCATCCATGCCAAGAGAACGTCTGGAGAATACAGCGGGTGGGGTAGGACTTCCCATTTCAACGTTTCCAAGTATGTCTTGACCACTTTCGCAACATGGAGTCGAGTATTGTCATGCTGTAAAATCACTTCATCATGACTCTCGTTGTATTGCGGCCGTTTATCTTTCAATGCTCGGCTAAAACGCATTAATTGCGTTCTATAAAGATCGCCTGTGATTGTTTCAGTCGGTTTTAATAACTCATAATACACTACGCCGAGCTGGTTCCACCAAATACTGAACATGACGTGAATATTTGATTTGATCGTCGACGTGGAATCATGGCTGGGATATCTCCATGATTTTCTGCGCTTGGGATTATCGTAATGAACTCATTTTTCGTCTTCAGTCACAATGCGATGCAGAAATTCCTCCCGTCTTTGGCTTGCAAGCAGCTGTTCACAAGCAAACAAACGCCGTTCAACATATCTCGACTTCAACTCGTACCTAACCTAATTTTCTTGTTTCTGAATCATTTCCTTGAATTTCAGGCGTTTTAAAATGGTTTGTTGAGTCACTCCCAATGATCGTGCCAAGTCTTATTGCGTTTGACACGAGTCTTGATCAAGTAATGCCTCCAATTCTGCATCTTTGAAAACCTTATCTCTTCCACCGTCATGCTGGTCTTCGACGTCAAAATCACCGTTCTAGAAGCGTTGAAACCACTGTCTTCATTTGAAAGCAGAAAATTAAAACCTCTCGCAATTGACGAGAATTTGGCTCGTAAGCTGACATGTTTAATGAAGAAAAACTTTATGATGCAGACACAAATCGACTAATATTTCGTTGGCGTTATGTTTACAAATACCTGAGCTTATTGCATGGCAACTATGATATATATTTATTTCGACTACCACTTACAGCTACAGCCATCTATTGTAAATTGAAAAAAAAAATTTGGTAACTCGTTTTTTGCAGAAGAATTGATGAAATGATATATTTTCAAAGCACTGTTGTATTTTGATAAATTCAAAAAAAATCTCATCTTGTATAACCTTCCGACGAAAGTTGGAACTATTGTAATATTCCTAATTTCTACTGATCATCCAATCATTCTGGCAATACCGCACTCAATTTTGTCCCTCCTCCTCTGGGCAGATATCGGCAGATCACGAGAATGCCACGTGGTGGTGTTCCCTCTCAACCGAAAAATAAATTAATATCTTAGGTCGTGTATGAATTAACAAATTCGACGGTTTCAAAGAGACTTTTCTCGCCGATCTATTTATTTCGACTACCACTCACCGCTACAGCAATCCATTGCAAAACGGCGGAAGCAAAGTTGTAGTACACCTGATAGGAACTGAAAGAGTTGAGCTGAACAAACCAACGCAGCAAGTTCACGTCCTTCCTTCCACCCTTCCGGACCGGTTCGTCAACCAATTAACTAAGCCTACTCGACGCATTACAACAGCCCGCCGAGCGAACGGAGTGGGATCCGAAACGAATTACCGCCGATAAGAGAAATACTAATCTACTTAACCGCCGACAAAGTAACGTCGACCGCAAGGCGACGTTATTACGCCATCGGCGTAAAAGAGCCAAAGTTACACCCTCCATAACTCCTTAATAAGACATCCGAATTCTGCGAAAACTGAACGAAATTCGATTGCGAGTCATTTTCCCCCGCGGCATCGGCCAGACGCACTTGGAGCTAACGAGGTTACGCAGCCGAAGAAAATCGACGAAAGGGATATTTTTACGTATACTTTGTTGTATTTTTTTTCGTCATCATGCTATGTTAATATTAGCGATTTCTCACGAACTGTGATTCAATCACTGATACCAGAATTTAACAGGAAGTAACAGTTATTCAAAACGAATACAGAGCGTTATGTGATCACAGTTGGAACAGATCACAGATAGTTCCAGGGTATATCACCGTCCGTACCATAATTCTCGCATTTATCAGCGTTTATTCCTTGTTGAAATCGTAAATTTCGAAGCTAGATATTTCTATTGCTTCGAAACCATTTTTGAATAGCATGATTCCATATTTTTATGACAATCCCTTATCCGTCGGTAACTTCATCGGCTTTAGGACATGTTTAATCACAATATTAGGTGTACAACTTTTCTTCCGCCGTTTTGCAATAGATGGCTGTATTGGTAAGTGATAGTCGAAATAAATAGATCGTAGATGTCATACAATAAGCTTAGGTATTTGTTAACACAACGCCATCGAAATATTAGTCGATTTGTTTCTGCATCATAAAGTTATTCTCAATTAAACATGTATGCTTACGAGCAAAATTCTCTTCATTTGCGGGAGGTTTTAAGTTTCTGCTCAATATGAAAAAATCAGCGGCTGAGGCTCATCAAATACCTATGGTGAAGTCGCTAAGAGAGGAATAAAACCTTATCCGTTACCTAAACAGTGATTAAGTCACGCTTTAATATCACTGATATCATAAAGTAACGATCACGTTGTGAAATATGATTTAGAAATCACGGTATCGCCTTCGTTATTTTCTAAAAACTGTGCATGTCCCCTACACAGTTTTGGGTTGTGGTTACTTTGGCAAGTAACAGGTAGTAAAGATGTATAGAATATTACCTTGAATTCATTGAAGCATAAAGCTAAATTTTTTTTATGTTTTTTTCGGGATAATTTAAGAAAACTCATCATCTTTTGCCGAACACTTACGACAGTCGATACCCCCTGCTGGGGGAGGGGCTCTTGGGCTATAATGTCTGCATGCAAGATGGAAATAGATTCGACGAAGGTTTAGTCACAACAGTCGATGAGTTCATTATACCGTCTAGTCTAGACTATCCACGTTATTTTGAATCGTGTAAACCCTGTGTTGAATTCAGGAGGATTCCCGGGGGAGAAGTGGTTTGAGCTGAGTATTACTCCACCTCATGTATGGGGGAATTGTTTTTCCGAGACATCGCCATCGTAGGGAATTTCTAGTTGAGAATTGAAATCTTGAAAGATACAGCTTGCTGCTAAATACCTCATTATTATTTCTTTGGAGATATGGATTACCTTATAACTTTATTTTGCTAGGTTTTAATAATTCCAATAACACATCGAGTCATCGAGATATTCACTCAACTCCTTCATCAATACGAAATGACATTTTTTTCCCCTATTTCATGCCATTTCTTCTTTCAAAATCGCTTCCGTTTTCGATTAAGTAAGTGACTTATCGTAATAACACCATTGGCAACTTTTTTTTACCCATTTTTCAAAACGTAAATCAACGAATGAACTTGAATTCGCATACGTCAAAATATCCAGTTGGATCCATGACAAGTGAAGATTCACCACACTGGCGTTTGAAAGATTCCAAACGCCAGGAGTTTGACTGAAAGTTGGAACTTTCGGACCCCGAGGCCGGCGTCCAAAATGCTCGAAAAAAGAGCCTCTGGTATCTCATTCTTTTCATGGTTAAAATTCACCGAACTTTCTGCCGTCATTTTCCCGAGTGTCCCACCCAGACAAAACCTGGCTAAATAACATTTCCGACCTGTAGAAAAATGGGGACAACTGGATATTTTGACGTATGCGCGATCTGCTGACGGCACAAAATGCCGGATTCGTCGCCATCATGCGACTGTTAAATATCCGCATCCGTCTAGCTGAATCGCGGCAATTTTCGATTCTCCAATTACTGTCACGTCGTTTCGGTGCCGCGTGTCGGGACGTTATAATTGCGCAAATTGATATTGTCTACGACGACCGCGGAACGGCTGAAAGATGGGACAAGCGTGGCACGTTCGACGGTACGAGAAAGAGGCGCGAGTCAGGTGTGAGCTTTCAGGGAGAAGTTTTGGCTAAGGAGAGTCTTTGTGAAAGATCTTCTGCCGATTCTGAATGTTGACGCATCGCGTAACGTATTTTTTTCTATTCTCCTACCGAAAATGACGAAATTTGTACACCTCGCCAACTATGTAACTGCCTAGTTCAAGCACTGTGCAACATATATTTTTAACTGGGGTCGTTGTGGCTTGGTAAGCCTTCCGGGAACTGCGACCATGTAGATCTTTTGTCTCTACCCTACTCATTTATGGAAATTCAAGAGGGTCGTGAAGGACGTTGATAAAACTGACAACCTCCTTAGGGGCCTTGGCCGTTACCTCTCGGGTATCCAGGACCAGCTTTCCCATATGAATGGTTCTTAGAACAGCCAGCTCTGGACACTTGCATACCATGTGTTCAGCTGTTTCTGCTTCTGATCCACAGAGCCTGCAAATCTCATCATCTGCTGTCTTTACCATACGGTACAAATGATGTTTGTACCGACAGTGCCCCGTCAGCAGCCCCACCATCACCCGAACTCAGCTCGTGACAGCTTCAAGAGCTTTCTGGCGTAGGTAGGTGAAATCATCACGCATTTCTTGGCCTGAGTAAGTCCAGGAGTGTTTGTCCAGTGGGTTATCCTATTATTCAACTCTCATCGCTACACTGCTGCCTTATATTGGTCTTTTCCTAGCCTACAGAAAGGCTCAGGTCCAGCAAGTGTTAACCTTGATGCACTTTTTTCAAGTTCATCGGCTTTTTCGTTTCCTTCAACTCCACAGTACTCAAGCAAGACTTAAATTTGTTGACCATGAAACAATACGCTACTCTTGATATATAAGATTCTATCATCACTGGAACCTGCGTATTTATATTGCAATCGTCGGCCCTTTGGAGATGACGTTCATCAGGAAAGAGCGCTTGGTAATTTCACTTTAAGAATATCTGCATAGCTCACAAATTTTCCCATAATAGTTTTTCAGTGAGGTTTCCGTAGTTTTGGAATCGCGTTCCAACAGGGATAGTCTTGAAAAGTATTCAGCTGGTACAAATCTTGATCTGTGAGTTTTTATATCTTTTCGAAACTGTTCTCCACATATATTTCTCACCTCTATTCCCCGTCCCTCTTCCCATTTCCTTCTTTTCGTCCATTTTTCAGTCGGAAGAGTGTAGAGATTTATTTTTGATGGATTATAGCGTCTGTCTGTTACGAATATCGTTCGTAAGGCATTACATACTAACACTCGATTCTGGGATCAGTGGTTCCTCGTTGCGGTGAACCTTCAGCTTTCTCGGTGGCTAGGTGGTTAGAGCACGGGACTAGTTATTCGGAGGTTGCAGGTTCGAGTCCCGCTCGAGGAGTTACTCTTTCAAAAATTGAAAATTTGTCACGCCAACAAACTATTTATTTTTATATGTATAGAACTCAAAAAATTCAAATTGTTACAATTTTAAGGAAGACATCACTTTGCGATATGCTCGCCTATTTCACTTTGTCGATAAACTGTTGTAGTAGAACCTTTTATGCAGTGAACAGTTCTAAAAATGATAGAAATAATTGTTAGGCGATATTTAGTATTTGATGCTAAATAAATGCACTCCAACTACTGATGAAAAAAACTGAAGGGCGTGAACTAATAATTCGCAGTAACGTTAAAACGTTCGACAAACTCATTTTTCCGAGTATCCCAGCCAGGCAAAAATCCTCATATAAATGACATTTCCGAACAGCAGAAACCCGCGACTGGTTATTTTGACTGTGCGATTCGCTGATAAAACGGAATATAACCGATCCCGCCGCCATTTATGTAATGTAAATGTCCGCATCCGTCGGCGGCGAGAAGAGCTCGGAATTTTCGACTCGGCAATTACTGTCACGTAGTCTGGGGGACCCCGCGTGTTTGAATATAATAATTGCGCAAATTGATATTGCCTACGGAAGCCCCCGCAAAACGACCCGAAAGATGGCGCAGACGGCGGTAGGGGACGGAACGTCAGGTGTTAGCGCCGATAGGGGGTGATATCGGCCGATAACAAAACCGTTGTAGAGGTCGTCAGCCGCCCCCAAGACGGATTTTTCGAAAGGGTCGCGCGCAGTTGGTCGGATGGAGTTAAAGGTCGGCGCCCATCATCATTCTTCCATCACGTCAGGCGAATTTTAGTACCACGATTCTTCGCCCGCCCTATAAATCCGGACAAACAGAATAATAACTTGCTGTTTTACGATTGTGTAAGTGACGCAACGGGGGATAACTCATGTTGGCTATTTTTATATGCGAAATTTATCGAAAGGTTTCTACTATGAAGAACAATGTGAATCACAAGTAGGAAACATATTTTTATCGATACCGTCTGAACCTTCTATTCCATGATTCTTTGTTGGGTCCTCCTCAGTCCTTTCTCCTACGTAAGGAGATGGTGACGTCATGACGTTTGTTCGACTGTGATCGACCATTTGTCTCTATTCTGAGCTCTGTAAGAAGCCTCCGGAAGGAAAAGTCCTGTAAAAGATTTTATTTGATCAGACCACCGTGAAGGAGATCTGCCTCTTGATCGTCGACCCTCAACTTTCCCTTCAATAATCAGTCTCTCCATACCTTCCTTTCTCCTGGTGATGTGACCAAAGTACCTTAGAATATTTCTATTAATTTTTGTGATGAGTCTGGTATCAATCTTTAGTTCTTGAAGGACAGACTCATTTGTGCGTCGTGCTGTCCACGGGATTCGCAATATCCTCCTGTAGACCCACATTTCGAAGGCGTTAATCCTCTATGCATCTGTTTTCTTGATGGTCCATGTTTCACAGGCATATGTTGCAACGGGAAAGATTAATGCACCTGCCAGACGAAGTTTTGTGTTTTTAGTTATGTCGGTGTCCTTCCAAATTTTCACCAGTTTGACTGTTGCTGTCCTAGCCTTCGCAATTCGCCGTTTTATTTCTCCTTCACATCCGCCGTTATTTGATATTATCGATCCTAGGTAGTTGTTGGGTAGCTTCTTAAAAATCAATATTTGGAAATGTTATTTTTCACACCGCTGAATTATCATCAGGGCAAAACAGATTTTCTATTCAAAAGCTCAAAAAAGATCGAAAGAGCCAGACGACATGAGTGCAGAAAAACAGTGGAAATAAAGGGTGGTTTTTTTTTTCGAGGTAACTTTAAGTTGGCATTACTGCTCAAGATGGCGACCGATTTAACAGCTGTCAAGTTATTTATTCTCAGTTTGGTTTGGCAATTCATCATGAATAGACTTACGCCTGAGCAACGCTTGCAAATAGTGCAATTTCATTTCGAAAATAATGGTTCTGTGTTCCCGATTTTCATAAGCGAATTTTGTTTAGCGATGAAGCGCACTTCTGGTTGAATGGCTACGTCAACAAACAAAACTGCCGTATTTGGAGTGAAGCTAATCCTCAAGTGTATGTCGAAACACCGTTACATCCAGAAAAACTGACTGTTTGGTGCGCTTTATGGGCTGGTGGAATCATTGGTCCGTACTTCTTCAAAAACGATGATTGGCAGAACGTTACAGTCAATGGTGATCGGTATAGAGCCATGATTACTAACTTTTTCATTCCAGAGTTGAACAACCATGATGACATGATTCTAATAAAAACGTCAAGTTGTGCATCAATTTTATGAACAGGAGCACTATAAACCAAACATAACTACAGTATTCAGCAGCAGACAAACCAAGAGCAAAACTGCTGTACAAAGAGTGCTGGCATCAGCACCTCATAAAGGACGAGTATCCATCAGCGTTCAAAAGTCAGTGGGTTTATTTCAAATATTGCAAGAATCGATCGATCGAGTTTCACACAGAATTAAAATGAATCTACACTGAGGAACCTAGTGAGAAAGGAAGTGTGCAACCTTAACACCTTAATAGAATAAGGATATAGGTTTGTTCCCTCTTAAAAGCACCTAAAGAACCAAGGATCAGCATCTTATTTTGAAATCCCCTCTATATTTCATCTTATTGGATATAAAGGGTATCACACACGTATCGATAAACACAAAACTAAAATCAAGTTTCTCCTCATAAAATCGACCGCGGTCAACATCAAACAGTACTTTTCGGAGCGTTCCAAGGCGCACGCGATCTCCCTGCGAAGAATCCATCAAACGAACGGAGCGAACAACCCAACAACTCCCGGTTCTTCGATCCGGAAAACACAACGCGGCCACAATCAAAGTTCCCCGGCAGTTTGATCCGGATGTTTAGCGTTTGCCGGCCATAAAACTTGTTGTTTGCCGTTGAACTTCCCAAATTCCATTTAAAGTACAGACGTTGCGGTCAACGCGGACCGCTCTTATCCGATACCGGATGCTAATTGGACTCAAGACCCGAAAATAAGCGTCCTCAAGGACCGAACCTAGGCCCGTTACCAAATCCTAACACTATTAGGGACCGAAAGGAATCCTGGACGTGATGGATGATCCCGACGGATCCGGGGAATCTAAAATGTAAATTAATTTATACGCGTGAGTGGGCGGCCCCCTTTAGGAAAATGGGTCAGTGGCGGCTCGTCGATATTTCATTGGGGGTCTTCGATGTATTGCGCTGTTTCATTCTTAAATGTTGTAGTGGATTGGTTCAGATCGATTATTCAACGCGAATTTGTTTTTTGTCTATCTTCTGTTATGTCGTGGAATCATATGATAAATATTCCTTTCACTTTCACACAGGTTTAGGGGAAATTTCTTGATTAAATTCTTCTTCTTCTTCTTCTTCTTCTTCTTCTTCTTCTTCTTCTTCTTCTTCTTCTTCTTCTTCCTACATTTCCGTGGTGACTTGTATCAGCAATAAGTATGATCGATACCTGGGAACCGTAAATATTCGGTTTGGCCGTCGACGTGGAAGCACGGCCGTGATATCCCCATGATTTTCTGCGCTTGGTATTATCGTAATGAACCCATTTTTTGTCTCCAGTCACAATACGATGCAGAAATCTTTTCCGTCTTTGCCTTGCCAGCAGCTGTTCACAAGTAAACAAACGCCGTGCAACCTCTCCCGGCTTCAACTCGTATGGCATCCAATTTCCTTGTTTCTGAATCATGCCTATGATTTTCAGGCGTTTTGGGATGGCTTGTTGCGTCACTACCAATAATCCTGTCAATTCTTGTTGCGTTTGACACGAGTCTTGATAAAGTAATGCCTCCAATTCAGCATCTTCGAAAACCTTCTCGCCGTTTTGAATCGTTGAAACCACTCTCGGCACGTTATTTCATTAATAGCGGCCCCACCATAGGTATTTGAGAGCATTCGATGAACCTCATCCGCAGATTTCTTTATATTGGAGCTAAAATTGAAACCTCCCGCAAATGACGAGAATTTGGCTGACATGTTCAATCGAGAATAACTTTATGATGCAGACTCAAATCAACTGATATTTTGATGACGTTATGTTAAGAAAAAGCTTATTGTATGACATCAACGCTCTATTTATTTCGACTACCTCTTACCGCTACAGCCTTCTATTGCAAAACGGCGAAAAAAAAGTTGTACACCCAGTAGTATCTCCATATTCAATTTGTGAATGAAAAAAAATTTCAAAAAATTTTTGATAACTTTTTTGATTTTTGCAAAAGAATTGATGAAATGGTATTTTTTCAAAGCACTGTTGCATTTTAAATATATTCGTGAAAAACCCACTGAAAATCATCACAAAAGAAACAGAACTCTTATCTTGTATTTCCTTCCGACGAAAGTTGGAATTATTGTAATATTCCTAATTTCTACTGATCATTCAATAATTCTAATAATACCACACTCAATTTTGTCCCTCCCCTTTTGGGCAAATATTAACAAACCACGTGAACGACACGTAGTGGTCTTCCCTCTTGACCAAAAAAAAAAATTTGTGTGTGTATATAAATTTACAAAATCGACGGTTTTAGAGTGACTTTTCTCTTCATGAAACCTCATTTTCCGTCCATCCGACGAGTCGCCGATGACTTGCAAGAATTTATATGCTCCGGAGGATTCAGATCCCCAGGTCCCGGGGGAGCGTTCTCCCGGCCTTCTTGAAACCCACGGCGAAGGTTCCGTATGTGGACGTTCGGCGGCGATAAATCGAATCGAGTCCTGGCAGCGGCACGAATCGGGCGGAAGTGATTGAGGACCGTAAAAATGTTGGATTGGTTTTGAAAACGCTCGTATCGGTTTTCACGTAATTTATTCCCTTGTTTGTTGTTCGGCAACCTTGTATCCGAGAGGACATCCAATTTAGTTTTGCTTTTCTTCGGTTCCAATGTCGGCCATAAGTAGTTTAGCCGTATTGTGCTTTGTGCTCTTTTTCTCCGCATTAGGAGGCTTTTTTGCGGTGACGCCAACTTTGTTGGGATATTCTCTTTCACTACGGTCGGGTACTGGTTGATTCGAACGTTTTTTTTGCATTGTTTTGAGCCCTCGTTCCTCGATTTTGATCCGGGAATGGTATCAAGCGATGAGAGTCGACTCACTTATGACGAATACATTGTCAAATTCAATTATCCTAGAGAAATTATCTGATAAATTCGTTAATAAAATTCATTATCGGAAAAAAATCAGTAACGACATATAAAATATTAGAATATCGAAAAAATGGCAAATATTTTAGTATCAACAAACGAAAAATTCAGTTTATTATTTATGTAGAAGAATCACTCGAATATATAGAGTTTTCGTTTTGATTTTGATGAAAAACAGTGAATAAAATCAGGTTGATCACTGACGTTATTCAGTTCATACTAACAGTTTCAACTTTCCACAATCCTTGCAAATTATGTATATAGGTAGTTCCTAAAGCATTAGGTACATACTGACACTCAGTTCTGGGATTAGTGGTTCTTCGTTTCGGTGAATCTTCAGCTTCCTTGGTGGCTTGGTGGTCAGAGCGCTGGACTAGTGATTCGGAGTACAGCTCGAGGAGGTACTTTTTCCAGAATTGAAAATTTGTCTGCACGCCGATAAACTATTTACCTTGAGTATATTTTAGGAGAAATCAATAGATGTTTTTTTCATTCTAAAGATGAAGGTATTCCGTTAACTATGAGAAACGATATTAGCCAAATGGCCACCATGGCTATAGTTGCAGTATCAAATCCTTTTCATCGAATTTTCCATGACCAATTCGCAGATTTGCAGTCTGCGATAACTTCACTCTTTTACTATTTTAGCTGTTATTTCATTATAGATGTATATTTTATTTATTTTATTATTAGTTATCGCAACACCCCTCTTCTTTGTCCTCTATGGGAATGAAAAAAGCGGAAATGTTGTTCCCCCTCGTATCAGGAATTGACGGTTCCGAGCGATTTTCCACATTTTCATTTTAATGTAGGGAAATCGAGTTTTCGTTGGACCACCCTGTAGTATTCGAATGAAATGCCTATGAACGGTTGGGTATAGATCCTGAATTCCTGAACGCTGTTCTACCGAGTATTGCTCAGCAAATGGCGTCCTCTCACAGACGATTCAAAAGTTACAGAAATGAGTTCGAATACACTCTTCTATCAGTTATGATTAGAAATTGACAATATTTCCTGATTTTTTAAATTTTACTTTCACTTTCAAAATTGATGATGATCATGATTTACGAACATAATTAATGATTCTGAAATTAACTAAATTAACTGCCTCAACTTCGAAGTAATTTGTACCAACATTCGTAATAAGGCAAGGCAAAAACACACTTCGAGTTACCGGCCGAACGAATATTCAGTATATACCTAGAACAATTTTTCTCAGAACAATTCAGGAAAGACCAAAGTTTCGGATTATTAACGACGGAACTTCCGATGGAAGAGATGCACAAAAGTCTGTTGATACGAAATGCCGAGTGTAAACTTTCCCTACCAAGAAATGTGAGCACTGAGATCGGATTCAGCATCAGGGTTGAGAGAATAACAGTTTGTGAAATAGTTAGTCTGATCTGCTGTATAAAATTCTGGCCGTTTCTTTCGCCGAATTGTGTGCCCTTGCAGTTTAGATTATTCGAGGAATTGTAGATAAGTTTATTGTCTGTATTTCCTGTCCCTTCTTCGTGATATATATTGTTATGGTTCATTCGAAAGTTATCGGCTTGAGGAAGTCGTTTCTAAGCGATAGGAATTCATAATATTGACTGTGGACTCCCTTTCCATTCAATCATGGAAAGATTCGAATTAGAATTAGATCAGAAATTTCAAAAAGTAATACACAGTTTTGTCAATAAAATCATTTTACCTACTCCTATTGAATTATATATTCATCATTCAAATGCTTTTGAGATATTAATAGTATCTATCAACAAACAGCGTGAGTTATAATAACTCACTACTATAACTCACTTTAATAAATCGGAAAATTTGGATATGTGCTTCTATACTCCTCTGCTTCTATTCGATTGACCGAAAGGGAACATTCCATCATTGTTATTGAGGGGAGGCATGTCCGAGGGAATGTCACTTTAATAATTTTGACGTTTTCAAATTAAGTAGATATCTAATAATTGTGAATGTTTTGCTGAAAACGATTCATTCAGATAGTGAAAATGAAATATTAAATAGGTATACATTTCCAAAAGATAAGCAGCTAATGTTACCATACAGAATTACTTGCCCGAAAAAAAATAAAGGAGTTTGAAAAAACTTTCAAGACGGTGGCGGTGTAGCAGTAAGTCATCGTTTACAGGGAATGTTTTTTGTCTATGTCTGTACTCTGTACTGGATTCGAACTAGCCGAAGCTAGTTCGATTGTGATTGGTGACACTAAGTCTCCATCTCTCTTGTACTCGGGATCGAGCACATATGTTTATTTCTCGTTCCTTCTGTCTGTATTTTTTTCTTAGTATTTATTGATATAGTCATAGATAAAGTATAGTATTCAACTTGCGGTAATAGTCATAACTCACTTGATGAATTACAGCACTCGCCTGCGGCTCGTGCTGCAAACTTCATCTGCGTGAGTTATGACCTACATTACCGCTCGTTGAATAATATACTATTATATCGAATCATTCATTTTGGGAAACCCTACATCTATGACCATAGTTCGAATCTATGGTTATTTATGCAAAGGAAAAATATACTCGATATAATGAAACACTGTAGTCATTTGTACCAACTTGGCGACAAAAAGAAAAATAAAAAACCTGCGAGCCTGATTCTTGAACGATAAATTCCGAGTAATTTTCCCACTCAATGTTCCGTTTAAAAGAAATGCTTCCTGGCAAATTATGACGTTACATGGAATTTCTTCGAAATAATCGATTCGTATTTGTCGTGCGAACATTTCAAGGCTGAGCGAACGTTTTGCCACAGTCTGAATTTCCCATATTTTTGCATATTATAAGAATGAAATTCAATATATTCGAGTTTACCCCGGTTTCTGGTTACCTTATCATGCTGAAATTTATTCATGGAATATGAAATAGGCCTAATCCAATACTTTGCCATATTTTCAAACTAAACAGTTCGGGTCAATTCAGAACGGTTTGAACAGAGGATAAAAACCTTATTCCAAGGGAATAAAATTTCCAATTGATTTCAGATGAGATAGTAGTTGAATTGTTCATGTCCTGATCAAAAAAAAATCCTAGTAATCCTAGCCGACGTTATTCTGTCACAAGTCTTACTTTTGTCTCAATGACACAATTTTGAGAATATAAAAATATGAAATTTTCACTTTCGAGTTAAGAGCAACCTTCGTGAATTGTCCTATTCTTATGTCTTTTTTCAGAAGACCAGATATGTTGATGAGAAATTTTCTAGATTCTAGAACTGTCTCTGGAAAACGTTTAAGTAATTTTCTGCTATTCAGGGTATTGAATCGACACATTCGTAATGAATAGTGTAATTATTTCAAAAGTGTTCATCAATAAATTCTCATACTAGTGTTCACTGTTCATCTCATGATAAGAAGAAATAATTTTCTTCAGAAATGAGGAAATTCAAAACCGCAAGAGCTGCTTATTTCATATGAAATGGATGAGAATCTGGAAAATTCGGATTTGGAATACAACTCCGAAATTCATCAGAGTTCAGTTGAATATAATCTCAACGGACCAACATTGGATGAGGTTTTCATAACTTTTTTCCAATTAGATTGAACTAAAGTTTTGAACAATTTCCGATTACAAACCAATAACTCACTTCTATTTCCACAGGCGATCGTTGTTTTCAGATCAACTTTATATCCGGTTAATGAAACCCAATGTGGAATTCGTGTACCATAAAGGGATTTCATATTTTGCGATACTAATCTGGTTTGAAATGAATAATAATACTGTTTCATGTTTTCTAAATTACATTGATAAAACTGATAGCGAAACGAGGGTATTACATTGATCGGTTGAATTTGATATTTATTTTTGACGTGCCTAATTCGTTCTCTGTAGATATATTTATATGATTAATATTGTATGATGCTTTACCTAATTTTCTAAATAATGAACTGAGATTGTTTTAATTTGTTGACTAATGCTCTCAAAATGTGCAGTAAAAAAGTACACGATTGTACTAGTACGAAAATACTCGATTTACGATTTTTCTCATATTTGTAAATATATTATACTGAATATTCTTTTTTTCTGGAGACTTGAATTTATTTCTAATGTTGGCAGAAAGAACTTCTTTTGGAAGCTGAAGTCCTGGCAGTATATTTTAGTTCCCCATCTTATAGGAATTTTAAAATGAAGAGAATTATAGAAAAATTTGGAGGAATATAGTCGATTTCTTCAAGGTGTGAAAATATCGAATAGTTTTCAAGGTACGTCTCCTTTCTGGGAATTGTATTGCTTCATCTCTAAGCAACTGATGGAATTACCAGGATGGCTCTTCAATATTCCTGAAGTACCACCACAGATTCATTGCGAATCATATAAACTTTGCTAAAAGACCGTTGGAATTTTATCACAAGTGGTACCGCTCTGACCCGTATTGCACTACTTGTGGCGCTATCTAACGAGCTTGCAAAGAGTTACCCACCCTCAAATTATTCTATGAGTAGAGGAGACTATGTTCAAACTCATTTCCATCGCTTAGAAAAGCTTTCCTAATTCAATAACTTTCGGATTATCCTTATCCTTACATACAACAAAGAAAAGACAGGAAACGCAAACTTTAAAGTTGCCCACAATTCCTCAACTAACCTCAACTGTACGGTCGCAACTCGTCGAAAGAAACGGCTAAAATTTTATACTGCGGAACAGACTAACAAAACTATTTCGCAAACTGTTATTCTCTCCGAATGGGGCGCTTTATTTTGATACATACCCTCATCCCTGATGCTCAATCCGATCTCACTGCTCGAATTTCTGGCCGGGCAAAGTTTCCACTCTGAGTTTCGTATCAACAGACGTTTGTGCATCGCGTTCATCGAAAGTTTCATCGTTAATAATCCGAAACTTCCCTCTTCCCTGAATTGTTCCCCGAGAAATTGTTGTATATACTGAATATTCATTCGTCCAGCTACTGGAACTGTGTTATTGCCCCGCCATATCCTGGAACGTTGGGGCAAACGACTCCGCCTCCGCACAGTTAATTTGCTAGTCCCCCGAATCGTCATCTTCGGCATCTAACTGCTTTATGTTGCTTTCACAAGTTTGTCGATGGGGAGGTAAGGAGCTTAACAGTTAGTTTCACGTTAATGAGAGCGTTTGGCAACCCCTATATCAGACCGCTATTATTTGTGCATAATCCTGGAGATAGGAGGGAGGATGTTCGATACGTCGAAATAGGAACGTTGATGGTATTATCCTTGGAAATTCGGACGAGGAGGTGGAATCGATAAACTTCGATGTATTCCGAAATTCGACAGTCGTCGGAAGTAGATTGCTGATTTGCTAATTGAGAGTCAAGTATTGTATGGTACCCCTCAGCTCAAAGCGTTAGGGAGAAATTTGTCCTGTCAATGGTGTTCAAATATTCGACTAGGAACTAATATAAATGGTTCTGAAGCCATCCACAAATCAAGGTTTCTATATTTGCTCTCCCGACTCTCTTAGGCCTTTGTGAGACCTCTCAGAAGCTAAGAGCTTGTAGGAAAACTGGTTGTCCTCTGTAAGGACTTGTTACTATCCTCCTTCGCTACTTCAGACACAGCACTGGTCTCCCGAAGCCATAAAATTTCTTCCCCGTCCCATAGCTCGAACTACCAACCTTCGGCTTATGATCATACGGCCCTTCCCACTGGACCAACCACCCTTAAAATTCTTCTTCCATCTCTATCATGAGCACAAGTGCCTGTTTATTCATAACGTGCCTAGTATTGATTGACGGTGAGATTATCGCTCCATCTTTTCCGTGGTCTTCCTATACTTGTCCTCCCAATAGTAATTCATCACTACTGCTACTCTTACCATTCTTTGTCGGTCCATTCGATTTATGTGCTCATTCCACTCCTTATTTCTACCTTATACCCAATCGTTGATGTTATATCCATTTTAAATAATTGTCTTATGTTTTTACTTCTCTGTCAAGTAAAGTTTATCCAGAGATTCTTCGTGAGATCTTCATTTCCAATACCCTTCCAGTTGTTGGTGTATCTGGCCAGGTTTCTGCTGTGTATGTCATAATAGGTCTGACAACAATTTTATAAATTCGTGCATTAGTCTCAATATGTAGATATTTATTTTTCCATATTGTGTCGTTCAAGCAACCAGCCACCCTCAGTACTTTATTTGTTTGTTGTCTTACTTCCAACTCAAAATCACGCTATCCAGAGAGTTCTATGTCCAGATATATTTTAAACTTCATCTCCTCCTGTAGTATTTAATCATAGACAACAAGTTTGTACCCGATTGGTATCTTAGACATCGTCAAGCTTTTTGTTTCAGATACAGAAATGACCACCAAACTCCCTGTATACTTATATACAGTAACGTGGTCTTTGAGGATGCAATTGGCGCATGAATAAAAGAGCACTCCTCTCTTTCCGTCACTGCTTTCCTAATTCTTTATTCGATTTTTTCCTCCACCCCGACTCCCTTGAGACCTCTCAGAATCCCATCCAGAATCATCAATGAGGTCCTCCAAAAAAAAAAAAAAATCGAGGAAAGCGAAAGTGAAACCCTTCCGACCACATTGATTTTCCCGAGGTTCCAGAGAGCCCGAGAGGACATTCCTCCCCTCCCTCTTTTTTTCCCAAACATTGCTTGTTTCCGGCGTACGTGAAATGGGCCCAAATTACCGTCGCAAGGGCAGCATTCCACCCGAATATCCTTACGTTACTCCCTCGACGGTTTTATAATAGTTATTTGCAACCGCACGAGGGCCCCCCTCTCATACATCTAAATAACCATCTCTAATTGTAGTTTGTGGGCTGTATTGTCATCTGGGGGGCGACCGGGTCCGGCAAATATTTATATATATGGCCGATACAATTTCCGAAAGCCGCTTCTGTTTGTGTTGTTTACTGTTATGTACATTCGGATGCGCCATTCTCGTTAATCGGATTTCTCGCTATGTTTTTTGTTGCAACGAACTACGATGTCGCTGTTTTTCGGATACCGGGGGGACAGTTCGTTTTCTGAAAGGATATTTCGCGATGTTGAATTAACGTCAGGTCTCAGCGTGATCTGTCATGTGATGATTCCTATTTATGTTTTTATGGTGGAAACTGCTTCCTTTTGAAGCTAGTTTACCACAGAATTTTGTCCATTTACGTTACGTTATGAAACTCACCACTTCCCCAAAACTACTCTAAACTCTACTGGTTTGTTAGTTGACTATACCACTGTAAACAACCGGCGTGAACTTGGCAGCCACTTTTCAGCAGCCGAATTCATTCCAGCAGCCAAACGACCAGTGGCGTCGGTAGAATTTAAAACTAACGAATCGATCTGTTTTTGGGGTGCAACGCAAGAATTTGCTTTTTGAGTTTACTTGAACGACTTCAGTCAAGTTTTTATGACATTTCAATGCACGAAATAATATTATAGATGAACTTGAATTATGCTGATCAATGAAACGACGGGGTATATACAAGTATTTTCACGAATGAAATCTTGAAAAACGTTTAGCCAAGTTGATATTTGGAATACTTACTCTTCAATAGGAACAGAATAACACATCCGAAGCACATTGATTTGCAGGCCGTCTAAGGGGTAGTTTACACTTGTGAATTTTTCGAAATTTTCAAAAATGAACCTGTTAAAAATGTCTAGCCAAGTTCATATTTGGTATTCCTACTTTTGAATAGCTAAAGAATAACATATCCGAAGGATTTTGATTTGCAGGCCGTCTAAGGGGTAGTTTACACTTGTGAATTTTTCGAAATTTTCAAAAATGACCCCCTCAAAAATGTTTGGCCAAGTTCATATTTGGTATTATTACTCTTAAATAGCTAAAGAATAACATATCCGAAGGATTTTGATTTGCAGGCCGTCTAAGGGGTAGTTTACACTTGTGAATTTTTCGAAATTTACAAAATTGATCATGTTAAAAATGTTTAGCCAAATTCATATTTGGTATTATTACTCCTAAATAGCTAAAGAATAACATATCCGAAGGATTTTGATTTGCAGGCCGTCTAAGGGGTAGTTTACACTTGTGAATTTTTCGAAATTTTCAAAATTGATCATGTTAAAAATGTTTAGCCAAATTCATATTTGGTATTCCTACTCTTGAATAGCTGAAGAATAACATATCCGAAGGATTTTGATTTGCAGGCCGTCTAAGGGGTAGTTAACACTTGTGAATTTTTGGAAATTTTCAAAAATGACCCTGTTAAAAATGTTAAGCCAAGTTCATATTTGGTATTATTACTCCTAAATAGCTAAAGAATAACATATCCGAAGGATTTTGATTTGCAGGCCGTCTAAGGGGTAGTTTACACTTGTGAATTTTTCGAAATTTTCAAAATTGATCATGTTAAAAATGTTTAGCCAAATTCATATTTGGTATTATTACTCCTAAATAGCTAAAGAATAACATATCCGAAGGATTTTGATTTGCAGGCTGTCTAAGGGGTAGTTTACACTTGTGAATTTTTGGAAATTTTCAAAAATGAACCTGTTAAAAATGTTTAGCCAAGTTCATATTTGGTATTCCTACTTTTGAATAGCTAAAGAATAACATATCCGAAGGATTTTGATTTGCAGGCCGTCTAAGGGGTAGTTTACACTTGTGAATTTTTCGAAATTTTCAAAAATGACCCTCTCAAAAATGTTTAGCCAAGTTCATATTTGGTATTATTACTCCTAAATAGCTAAAGAATAACATATCCGAAGGATTTTGATTTGCAGGCCGTCTAAGGGGTAGTTTACACTTGTGAATTTTTCGAAATTTTCAAAATTGATCATGTTAAAAATGTTTAGCCAAATTCATATTTGGTATTATTACTCCTAAATAGCTAAAGAATAACATATCCGAAGGATTTTGATTTGCAGGCCGTCTAAGGGGTAGTTTACACTTGTGAATTTTTGGAAATTTTCAAAAATGAACCTGTTAAAAATGTTTAGCCAAGTTCATATTTGGTATTCCTACTTTTGAATAGCTAAAGAATAACATATCCGAAGGATTTTGATTTGCAGGCCGTCTAAGGGGTAGTTTACACTTGTGAATTTTTCGAAATTTTCAAAAATGACCCTCTCAAAAATGTTTAGCCAAGTTCATATTTGGTATTATTACTCCTAAATAGCTAAAGAATAACATATCCGAAGGATTTTGATTTGCAGGCCGTCTAAGGGGTAGTTTACACTTGTGAATTTTTCGAAATTTTCAAAATTGATCATGTTGAAAATGTTTAGCCAAATTCATATTTGGTATTATTACTCCTAAATAGCTAAAGAATAACATATCCGAAGGATTTTGATTTGCAGGCCGTCTAAGGGGTAGTTTACACTTGTGAATTTTTCGAAATTTTCAAAATTGATCATGTTAAAAATGTTTAGCCAAATTCATATTTGGTATTCCTACTCTTGAATAGCTGAAGAATAACATATCCGAAGGATTTTGATTTGCAGGCCGTCTAAGGGGTAGTTAACACTTGTGAATTTTTGGAAATTTTCAAAAATGACCCTGTTAAAAATGTTAAGCCAAGTTCATATTTGGTATTATTACTCCTAAATAGCTAAAGAATAACATATCCGAAGGATTTTGATTTGCAGGCCGTCTAAGGGGTAGTTTACACTTGTGAATTTTTCGAAATTTTCAAAATTGATCATGTTAAAAATGTTTAGCCAAATTCATATTTGGTATTATTACTCCTAAATAGCTAAAGAATAACATATCCGAAGGATTTTGATTTGCAGGCCGTCTAAGGGGTAGTTTACACTTGTGAATTTTTCGAAATTTTCAAAAATGACCCTGTTAAAAATGTTTAGCCAAGGTCATATTTGGTATTCCTACTTTTGAATAGCTAAAGAATACCACATCCGAAGGATTTTGATTTGCAGGCCGTCTAAGGGGTAGTTTACCTCTGTGAATTTTTGGAAATTTTCAAAAATGACCCTGTTAAAAATGTTTAGCCAAGTTCATATTTGGTATTATTACTCCTAAATAGCTAAAGAATAACAATCCGATGGATTTTTATTTGCAGGCCGTCTAAGGGGTAGTTTACACTTGTGAATTTTTCGAAATTTTCAAAAATGACCCTGTTAAAAATGTTTAGCCAAGTTCATATTTGGTATTCCTACTTTTGAATAGCTAAAGAATAACATATCCGAAGGATTTTGATTTGCAGGCCGTCTAAGGGGTAGTTCACAACTGTGAATTTTTGGAAATTTTCAAAAATGACCCTGTTAAAAATGTTTAGCCAAGTTCATATTTGGTATTCCTACTTTTGAATAGCTAAAGAATAACATATCCGAAGGATTTTGATTTGCAGGCCGTCTAAGGGGTAGTTCACACCTGTGAATTTTTGGAAATTTTCAAAAATGACCCTGTTAAAAATGTTTAGCCAAGTTCATATCTGGTATTCCTACTTTTGAATAGCTAAAGAATAACATATCCGAAGGATTTTGATTTGCAGGCCGTCTAAGGGGTAGTTTACACTTGTGAATTTTTCAAAATTTTCAAGAATGACCCTGTCAAAAATGTTTAGCCAAGTTAATATTTAGTATTAGTACTCTTAAATAGCTACAGAATAACATATCCAAAGCACATTGATTTGCAGGCCGTCTAAGGGGTAGTTTACACTTTGAAAATTTCTAAAAATTCACAAGTGTAAACTACCCCTTAGACGGCCTGCAAATCAAAATCCTTCGGATATGTTATTCTTTAGCTATTTAGGAGTAATAATACCAAATATGAATTTGGCTAAACATTTTTAACATGATCAATTTTGAAAATTTCGAAAAATTCACAATTGTAAACTACCCCTTAGACGGCCTGCAAATCAAAATCCTTCGGATATGTTATTCTTTAGCTATTTAGGAGTAATAATACCAAATATGAACTTGGCTAAACATTTTTGAGAGGGTCATTTTTGAAAATTTCGAAAAATTCACAAGTGTAAACTACCCCTTAGACGGCCTGCAAATCAAAATCCTTCGGATATGTTATTCTTTAGCTATTCAAAAGTAGGAATACCAAATATGAACTTGGCTAAACATTTTTAACAGGTTCATTTTTGAAAATTTCCAAAAATTCACAAGTGTAAACTACCCCTTAGACGGCCTGCAAATCAAAATCCTTCGGATATGTTATTCTTTAGCTATTTAGGAGTAATAATACCAAATATGAATTTGGCTAAACTTTTTTAACATGATCAATTTTGAAAATTTCGAAAAATTCACAAGTGTAAACTACCCCTTAGACGGCCTGCAAATCAAAATCCTTCGGATATGTTTTTCTTTAGCTATTCAGGAGTGATAATACCAAATATGAACTTGGCTAAACATTTTTAACAGGGTCATTTTTGAAAATTCCCAAAAATTCACAAGTGTTAACTACCCCTTAGACGGCCTGCAAATCAAAATCCTTCGGATATGTTATTCTTTAGCTATTCGAGAGTAGGAATACCAAATATGAATTTGGCTAAACATTTTTAACAGGGTCATTTTTGAAAATTCCCAAAAATTCACAAGTGTTAACTACCCCTTAGACGGCCTGCAAATCAAAATCCTTCGGATATGTTATTCTTTAGCTATTCGAGAGTAGGAATACCAAATATGAATTTGGCTAAACATTTTTAACAGGGTCATTTTTGAAAATTCCCAAAAATTCACAAGTGTTAACTACCCCTTAGACGGCCTGCAAATCAAAATCCTTCGGATATGTTATTCTTTAGCTATTTAGGAGTAATAATACTAAATATGAACTTGGCTAAACATTTTTAACAGGGTCATTTTTGAAAATTTCCAAAAATTCACAAGTCTAAACTACCCCTTAGACGGCCTGCAAATCAAAATCCTTCGGATATGTTATTCTTTAGCTATTCGAGAGTAGGAATACCAAATATGAATTTGGCTAAACATTTTTAACAGGGTCATTTTTGAAAATTCCCAAAAATTCACAAGTGTTAACTACCCCTTAGACGGCCTGCAAATCAAAATCCTTCGGATATGTTATTCTTTAGCTATTTAGGAGTAATAATACTAAATATGAACTTGGCTAAACATTTTTAACAGGGTCATTTTTGAAAATTTCCAAAAATTCACAAGTCTAAACTACCCCTTAGACGGCCTGCAAATCAATGTGCTTTGGATATGTTATTCTGTAGCTATTTAAGAGTACTAATACTAAATATTAACTTGGCTAAACATTTTTGACAGGGTCATTCTTGAAAATTTTGAGAAATTCACAAGTGTAAACTACCCCTTAGACGGCCTGCAAATCAAAATCCTTCGGATATGTTATTCTTTAGCTATTCAAAAGTAGGAATACCAAATATGAACTTGGCTAAACATTTTTAACAGGTTCATTTTTGAAAATTTCCAAAAATTCATAAGTGTAAACTACCCCTTAGACGGCCTGCAAATCAAAATCCTTCGGATATGTTATTCTTTAGCTATTTAGGAGTTATAATACCAAATATGAATTTGGCTAAACATTTTTAACATGATCAATTTTGAAAATTTCGAAAAATTCACAAGTGTAAACTACCCCTTAGACGGCCTGCAAATCAAAATCCTTCGGATATGTTATTCTATAGCTATTCAAAAGTAGGAATACCAAATATGAACTTGGCTAAACATTTTTAACAGGTTCATTTTTGAAAATTTCCAAAAATTCACAAGTGTAAACTACCCCTTAGACGGCCTGCAAATCAAAATCCTTCGGATATGTTATTCTTTAGCTATTTAGGAGTAATAATACCAAATATGAATTTGGCTAAACATTTTTAACATGATCAATTTTGAAAATTTCGAAAAATTCACAAGTGTAAACTACCCCTTAGACGGCCTGCAAATCAAAATCCTTCGGATATGTTATTCTTTAGCTATTTAGGAGTAATAATACCAAATATGAACTTGGCTTAACATTTTTAACAGGGTCATTTTTGAAAATTTCCAAAAATTCACAAGTGTTAACTACCCCTTAGACGGCCTGCAAATCAAAATCCTTCGGATATGTTATTCTTCAGCTATTCAAGAGTAGGAATACCAAATATGAATTTGGCTAAACATTTTTAACATGATCAATTTTGAAAATTTCGAAAAATTCACAAGTGTAAACTACCCCTTAGACGGCCTGCAAATCAAAATCCTTCGGATATGTTATTCTTTAGCTATTTAGGAGTAATAATACCAAATATGAACTTGGCTAAACATTTTTAACAGGTTCATTTTTGAAAATTTCGAAAAATTCACAAGTGTAAACTACCCCTTAGACGGCCTGCAAATCAATGTGCTTCGGATGTGTTATTCTGTTCCTATTGAAGAGTAAGTATTCCAAATATCAACTTGGCTAAACGTTTTTCAAGATTTCATTCGTGAAAATACTTGTATATACCCCGTCGTTTCATTGATCAGCATAATTCAAGTTCATCTATAATATTATTTCGTGCATTGAAATGTCATAAAAACTTGACTGAAGTCGTTCAAGTAAACTCAAAAAGCAAATTCTTGCGTTGCACCCCAAAAACAGATCGATTCGTTAGTTTTAAATTCTACCGACGCCACTGGTCGTTTGGCTGCTGGAATGAATTCGGCTGCTGAAAAGTGGCTGCCAAGTTCACGCCGGTCTGTAAACAGACACAAGTTTGGTTTTAGCAGTTGATGTGTTTCTAGCTGCTTGTAAGCTCCAGCTTTCGAATTATCTTTTAAAATTGCTAGCAAACGGCAATACAGTTGCTCTACCAAAATGAGCATAGTAGAGTATTTCAAAATAGAGGCATGCTAGTCTACTACTAATTAAACGAGTACCAATGTAAACCAGTCTTATATGATGCATTGGTACTCGTTCACTTAGTAGTAGAGCAGTAGAGGTACTAGCATGTCTCTTTTCTGTAACTCTACCACTAATTAATGAAGTACCAATGTAAACCAGTCTTATATAATGCTACATTGGTACTCGTTTAATTAGTATCAGTATAGTTTCAGAAAAAGGCATGCTGGTGAACTCTACTACTAATTAAACGAGTACCGATGTAGCATCATCTTAGACTGGTTTACATTGGTACTCGTTTAATTAGTTGTAGAGTTCACTAACTTGCCTTTTTTCTGAAACTATATTACTAATTAAACGAGTACCAATGTAAACCTTATATGATGCTACATTGGTACTCGTCCTATTTGTAGTAGAGTTCTGGAATACTCTACTATGGCCATTTTGGTAGAGTAACTGTATTGCCGTTTGCTAGCATTTTGAGAAGGTTGTTCGAAGGCTGAAGCTTACAAGCAGCACCTACTTAAACCAAACTTGTGTCTGTTTATATGTATAGTCAACTAACAAACCAGTAGAGTTTATAGTATGACTGTGAAAGTGAGGGTGGGATAGTCAAGTGTTCTAGTCCACAGGTCCTATCTACTTTACTCTCCTAAGCATTATCTCCAGTACTCTTTTTTCCCTTATAAATCTGTTCACATTATTCTTGTGGGGGAAGAATAAGCACTCTATCACCAAACTCTACTACTACTGAAGCTTGGTTGGCTATTCGCCAGGTCTTGAACTTATTAAGTGTTTTGTTCTCGGTTTGTTATTTCCTTGATCGATTCTAGATGTTAATTATCCAAAATAATCAACCAAAATTTGGATAATCATCTGTTACTTAATCCGGTGATCAATATTTCAGAAAAGGCCGATAATGTCTTCACCAATTAGGGGAAGAATAGAGTATATTTCAGCTTATGCTAATTCCGACCCCCCTAAAAGTTACGGTTAACGTCTCTAAATCGAGAGAGGCAAGTTAAGCCGCGTTTAGCTTTACCGCAGTTCAACATTCCCGTTTCCACGCCCCGTGAATTGCGGCCGGAGCAGTTCTCTGACTTTTTCTACGAATCCAACCGACCCGAAGAAGACACAAATAAGGAGCGTCGGGGTAGCGAGTAAGTCGTTAGGAGTTCGGCCAACTTCCTTGCGAAATGTACCCCCGCGTTAAATGTTTCCCATTTTCGCCCATTATTAAAATAACTCCATGTGTATGCGGTTAGGAAGTTCGCTACAAGTGATTTCGAAATAACTTTGGGGAAACGTCCAACTTTCGGATTTATGTCCGGAGTTATCGCGGCTAATCTGCATTTATTCGGGAACATCGGGACGCATTTCCCCTAGGATTCGCTGCGTTCGAGTCGAGAGAGGAGCCCGAACGGTCCGCGCTCCCGAAATACATTGAATTATTTCCGAATTCACCTAGACGATAAAATTTCGTCTTAGTTTTATTGCGGCGCTTCTTTGGTCTGCGGCGGAGTCGGTGCCAGAGGGAGCCACTAACGTGTAAAGACTGAGAATTCATCGTAAGTTCGTCTCCTGACCGCCGCTCTATCATTTCATCGAAATGTCTGTGCCTATTGGGCACAGGTACGTTAATCTAACGTTGTTCAAGTGGTCTTCATATAATATTCTCAATCATTTCGTGACTACATACATTTCAACGTAGTTAATGTTTTAGTTGTTTTACGGTATATATTTTCGACTAAATATCATTCATTACTTCCAGTTGCTTTTCAAATTTTACATTTAAATAATAAATTTTCATTCCCTGAATTTCGTTCTCAGCCAACCCTGTTCTTTCATTCATTTAATTTCACCTAGTTTCTTGAATTATATCTCATAGTAAAATATAGATTTAATTAAAACATAATATTTGCATTCTGAAAATTCCCGTATTTATTCATTGACTGCATAGTCATATCACTAATTTCATTTCAGCCTGAACTTTCATTAAATCATATTTCACTCATTTAGTTTAAAATCTTGTTCAAATAATATGCTGATATCATATTTCCAATTATCGAGTGGTATTCTGGGTTCGGATATCAAGGGTTATGTTTTGAATTGAATCATGCTTCTCAGTACACTATTGATCATTAGAAAATGTGTGCATTGTGAATGTTAGGTATCATATTGGCAGTACGTACTGACATTCAACAATTGATGGCGATTGATTAGTTTTTTCAAAACGTTTCTATGAAATACCTGTCGTTTTCAATTCCATATTATAACTACCGAAGAGAGTTGAAAAATGAACTGAGAATTCATTGCTAGTAAATTTCCCTACACTGACGTATCATCAGAACAACGAAGTACATTTTTTCGATTTTTTTCTTCGCTATTTTCCCTCTGGGATTCTCTACGTCTCGACTTGTCTAGGAGATGACATAAAAGGCTACGAGCGGACCACAGCCAGCCATCAGGAAGCTTGGAGCTAAGTAGCTTTCTACCTTTCTATTAGTTGAATACCTACAACTCTCATTATTTCGTATTCAGTATTGCTACTTCCTGCTTTTTTCTTTTTTTTTTCTGAAATTGTGAAGGAGAACTCATTGTTTCTATTTATTTTGAACATTTTGAATGAATATTACAAATTCTAATAGCAATTCCTAATGTGGATCTATGATATTTGAATGTGTTTTCACACATAACACCTAGTCATTCGCCAATTGCACCCTTGGAGACCATATATACTCTGCGGTCTCCTGATTCCACGTCAGCGTCTTCCTCATTTTTGAGAGATCGTCTCCGAACCGATCGCTCTATAACTTCGTCTCTGGTCGGCAGAGTGGGTGCCAGAGGGAGCCACTAACGTGTAAAGGCTGACAATTTATTAGTTAAGGAAACTGCACGTCGCGGCAAATGGAAAGATTGCACGCGGGGCGGGAGTTCTTGTCTGGTCGTATCATTTTGTGTTTTTGAAGGTTGGCGAAATGACCGGGAACAACGCCATCCGCAATTATGAACGTAGCAAATTGCTCTTGAAATTGCCCCACGACCATGAGCGTGTTCGGGAAATTATTGGAGTCGGTCGGCGTGATCTTTGTATGGTCGGAATGAAGGAACTGATTCTTTCTTTACGTTTTATGCAATTTCCTTTTCTAATTTGTTGGCGATTCGTATCTCGAATATCACTCATGTTATAATCCCATTGTCGTGTTATTTGAAGTGAAACTCCATTAGTATTCGAAGTAACCGTTACCGATATGAATTTGAGTTTTTCGTTTTATGGCTTAACTTAAGTAGTTTTTGAGCTCTTATTTCCCGAATGAGACGATATATTATTCCGTCAGGATGTTAGTAATTTTTGAATTTTCAGATCAATCATAAAAGGGTTCACCTATCTGACGACGAATCCAAGACCAAATTCAATTATACCGTCCGTAAACACTTTCGAATGATTTGAGTTTTGGCACAGCTCTGATAATATGAAGATACTTCATTGAAGTTAGATTTTTAGATTAGATACTTCTACTACTACTAAAAAAAAAGCGTTCCTTTCGACCTCAACAATACACTATTAAAATATATGTACCAAGTCAAAGACTCACCCTGTATAATACTAATATGTATAGCATAATATAAATACGTCGAAGAAAAAAAAAACTTACAGTACATAATGAGTTGTGGAATTTTGGGGTAACGCGTTTTCGTGGGGATTATTAAAACACTGATGGACGACAGACGAGAACTTTATTGTGGTAAAGCTCTTGGAAACATCCTTAAAACCCTACTAACTCAACTGGTCATCACCTCGTAACTACCTCCACTGAACTCTCCTTTTTCCAGTTTATACCTGGGTTACAAACATAAAATCATGTTGTACACCGTGAATTTCTTCTTCCTTTTCTTATTCTCTAAGTTGTATTCCTACGCAATAATTAGGGTAGGGAAAAGATATTCTCTATTGTTTCTAATGCAGGTACATTTATATTTAGTATTGTGAAGATAATTTCGGTTAAACACAGACATTATGTCTAATTACAGAATAATTGTCTGTGGTCTGGGGAAACAGTTCTGGTATCAGTAGAATATTCGTAGTTAAAAAAAGACCGCTAAAAACTATGCTACATCTATCCTCCAAAACATCCAGCTGAGAAATATTCAGAAGACAAGACATCCTGCCAATAGCTGCATTGTATATAATTCATTGTCTTACATTTTCAGCAAGTGCCTTTCTTTATTTTGAGAAATATCTAAATTTGAATATGACCAGGCGCATATACTCATACCATCTTCCGAAATGCTCCCTCATTTTGTCGAATACATGTGCCAAAAATATCAAATCACAAAAATGCAGTTCGTTCTCTTTCAGTATAAAATCAAACAAGTAATATCTTCTTGAATTCTATTATTTCGGAAATCGAATTCGTTTATTATATTGGTTATTCAGCACATGTACTAGTGTTAGATATTTAGATTAGATACTTCTACTACTACTAAAAGAAAAGCGTTCCTTTTGACCTCAAGAATACACTATTAAAATATATGTACCAAGTCAAAGACTCACCCTGTATAATACTAATATGTATAGCATAATATAAATACGTAGAAGAAAAAGTGATTTTTCTCATTCCTCAGTCTATTTCTGCGAAATAATATTTGCATTCGTTATTTTGTTCATTTTATATAGAATGTTGTCAATATTAATTGATTTTTTCTTTCCAGGTACGTAACCAAGTTGTAACAAAATTTGGTGAGTCTGTTTTTCCATCAATTAATACGGAGGATTCGAGCCAGCAGCACTTTCCCAACGCTATAAAACTTTTATTGTTTTCGTTTAGAAGCTATCTTGTAAATTCTGTAGGTGCAGAAATTTCCAACTACATCCCGAAAGTTGGAGTATCAGATTATAAGAGTCAGTCCATATTTATTTTAACGAAGCCCTAATTGAATTTCTATGCCCCAATTTTTTTGCGATTTGAGTCAAGTAAACTTTGTTCCGGAACTGAGAAGCCAGTTTCGGGTCCGGATTATGAACGTTTAATGAAATTGTACTTCAGATTGTTAGCTTTTTAAGCCATCAAAGTTGAAGAAAAAGTTTTAATTGAGCCATGGTTTGGTTCCTATGTGCGGGGAAACTATATTCGAAAGTTACTCAGGAGGTGTGTTATTGTGCCTTTCTACTATGGAGGTTTGAAAATAACAAAAGAAAGTTCTTTTCGGTCTCTTCGGCAAAAAATTTGTTGAAAAGTAAATCACATGGTTTCGTTTGTTGCAAGATGGCCAACGTGGAGTGGATTCAGCATCCATATAGGTGACCGCTTTGATACACATATCATTTCACTCGATAAGTTATGGGCCCAGTCGATAAAAACAATGAATCTTCTCTATAACTTTCTGCAACAGAGCCAGCTATGCATGTGTAAATTAGAACTTTTCGGCAGATAATATCGTTGAAAGACCAAAAAAGTATACTATGGCTTATTTTTTGGATCGAAGGGCAAGGAAGCGTAGATCCATTGACAGATTATTTTTCGATCGGAAAGGACATTCCGTGGTTTAGAATCGCAAAAATTTTAAAAGTATATTTCCAAACAATTTAAGGCGAAATATTATGCTTTCAAATCAAGTCTGGAATCAAACAAGCGTTGATTTTGAATATATAGCTCATATTTCATCGTCAGTTTATGTCACTTCATGTTCCCAGATAATAATTTTATATTGATATTGACACAGACATGAACAATATGACCTCTAACGGAATTTTAGAACCCATATTTTATGAGAGAAATTTAGAGTAATAAACTGGTTTTATGTGATATTCTGCGGATTATTATGGAATTAGATGGATAATAATAGGTCAATAATTTCATGGAATTTTTTTCATTTGAATTTCCACTGACACTAATCTGGATTTCACAAAAATATCTCCAACACTCCCTCGAAAAAGTCTGAAATCTGAATTCTAAATTTGATGCAGTCATAATTCAAACGAGAGTAAAAATGAGGAGAGTTCTGACGTGGAGCTTTTGAGCACTCGTCATTCATGCGCCAATTCCTCTTTGGAGACTGTATGATAGTATATAGATATAAATATATGTCTTCATATAACTTCAATTTTCATCGCATAGATGGTAACGTCAGATGACATCATTCATTTATATAGCGCCACCTATCAAATGAATGAACCATTTCGAATTCGCATCATTGTGATTTCTGAAACAATATAACGAGCCTTCATTAAAATTCGTGGTCAAGAGTGCTGTGGAAAAATTAGAGTTTATTTTCTGTGAGTGTGAGCAGCTCTTAGCTTATACCATATTCTTTCCAGATTCGAAGTATGTAAACAAATGTTAATGATATGATACAAGCTAAGTGCTACTCGTTGTCACAGAAAACCAACTCGAATTTCTCCACAGCACTCTTGACCACGAATTTTAATAAACGCTCGTTATAATAGGGAACAGCATTTTTAGACTTATTTGAACAAATCAAATAATTTCAAGATCTATAAACCAACAACAGTCTTGTCGGTTATTTTTAAAATCATTCAGTGGTGGTTCTTCTCGAAATCCGTTTGTCAACCAACAAAGTAGGGTAAACTTTCATAATTGAACAATCTAAGAAAGAGACAGGAAAGGGCTAAATAAATAAGAAATTTTGGGACACCTCCCGTTTTCAGTGCCCTCAGGGAACTCGACTTCTCCCAGAAACTCAGCAATATCAAACATAATTCACAGCCTGCTATTAATTGAACTGACGAAGCCGAAATATCAATATTGAAATTAGGCGTCCTCTCTCTCTCTCTCGCTCTATCTCCTCGCCCCTCACTTCCGGAATCTCTTGTTCCCGGAGTTTAATTTATTGGAGACGGTTCAGAATTAAGCGCTCAAATACTTGAATCAACAATCCGTTAGGTACCAAGATGAATGAATTACGGGTTATGGGCCCAATCACCTCGTCCCGAGAACATGTTCCGCCCTGTTCAGTCATTCATCATTGATTTAGGTGGGGGTAGCGGTGGGGGTCGGTCGGCCGAGGCTCCGTGCCCGTTCGAGGTGGAATTAAGGCTCTGCACGCCCAACGATATTTATTCAGATTGTATGAAGGCTGTCATGTTTATGATTAACGAAAATCAATTTGGCCGGGGCTCTTCATTCCGTCCAAAATTGGGGCATGACTGACGAATTGGCAAATTCATACCGCCCATTTGAGGAGATCGGCATATCGATCCTCGGAAACGTAATAAATCACGCGAGAATGAACAACGTTGTTTTGATTTTCTCATAATTCAATACGTTTCAACGCGCGTTTCTGCGGGTCGTATATATATTCGAGCGGACGTCGGATGTCTGTGAGAGAGCGTTTGAATACCAACGGAATTGTGGGTAGAAGGAGGTGGGCGGTGCTGGATTAATGATTTTACGTCGGTTTTGGATTTGAATGGAGATCGAAACATCTTTTTCAGAAGTGGTTGGAAGGGACTTAAAGTTGGTTATCTGATTGAAAATCTTCTATGCAATAGTGTTCTTTAACGTGGAGTGGTTTGGAAATTTTTTTCTAAAATGCCTTCTGTGGACGTGGATCAACACGCATTCGTCAGGCCTTTCTCCGCCTTCTGCTGAATTGAGGGTACCAGAATGGGTCGACATTGTCAAAAGTCTAAAGAATTACCACCCTACGACAGTGACTGGTACTATATCAGATGTAGATCTATTGCACGTAACATCTACATCAGATGCCCAGTTGGTGTGGGTACTGGTACTAAGATCTACGGAGACAGAAAGAGGAATGGTACCAAACCTTCCCAATTTTTGCCGATCTGCCAACGGTATCGCCAGAAAAGCCCTTCAAAATTTAGAAGCCTTGAAAATCATTGAAGCTGTCCCTGAAGGAGGTAGGAAAATATCTCAACAAAGCTGGAGGAAATTGGATAGAATTGCTGCACAAGTCAAAGGTTCTGAGAGTACTCAAGTCTTTGTAGAATATTTAATTTTGATTAAAATACCAGTTTTTGCAGAATTCAGTCAAAAACGTATCTGAAGTGGTAGGATTGACTTGAAAGAATTTTCCTTAATCGCTAACTGGTGCCAAAGAAATCGAATCAGCTTGAATCTGAACAAGACTGAATGTGTGAAATTCCACACCTCACACAGCAAAATAGAAAACCCAGAATCAATTGATCTTAAGGGACTAAATATTGAACTGGTATGATCATATCGATACACTCCAGAGAAAACTAAGTTCTGTCCTGTAAGCTTTTCGAATATTGGTGCTGCATGCTGACTTGGAATTGCTTAAAACCGTATATTTTTCTAATTTTCAGTACATAATGAGTTATGTATATTCTGGGGTAACGCGTTTTTGTGGGGATTATTAAAACACTGATGGATGACAGACGAGAACTTTATTGTGATACAGCACTCGGAAACATCCTTGAACACTCTACTAACTCAACTGGTCATCACCTCGTAACTTACTCCAATGAACTCTCCTTTTCCCAGTTCTATACCTGGGTTACAAACATAAAATCTTGTACACCGTGAATTTCTTCTTCCTTTTCTTATTCTCTAAGTTGTATGCCTGCGCAATAATTAGGGTAGGGGAAAGATATTCGCTATTGTATCTTTCTGATAACCCTATGAATGAGGAAGTTGTATGCACAAGTACCACGAAAGACCTTTGTTATACTTATGCAGGTACATTTATATCTAGTATTGTGAAGATAATTTCGGTTAAACACAGATATTATGTCTAATTACAGAATAATTGTCTGGGGTCTGGGGAAACAATTCTGATATCACTAGAATATTCGTAGTTTAAAAAAAACGCTAATAACTATGCTACATCTATCCTCCAAAACATCCAGCTGAGAAATATTCAGAATACTAGGCATCCTGACTATAGCTGCATTGTATATATTCATTGTCTTACATTTTCAAGAAGTAAATTTCTTTATTTTTAGAAATATCTAAATTTGAATATGACCGGAGCATATACTTATACCATCTTCCGAAATGCTCCCTCATTTTGTCGAATACATGTGCAAAAAATATCAAATCACAGAAATGCACAATTCGTTCTCATTTAGTATAAAATCAAAGAAGTAATATCTTCTTGAATTCGATTATTTCGAAAATCGAATTCGTTTATTATATTGGTTATTCATCACATGTACTAGTGTTGCTCTTTTCCCGCTTCGGAAACATAAAGCACTAATCGGATAACCCTTTATTTCCCCAGGGATCTAACTCATTCCCTCGCTTTCCACAGCTCTGAAAAATTCCGAACATTTGTTACACGTTGTAAGCGCTCTTTTAAAGAGAGATACGCCCTAGTGCGAACAATGAAATATATTCTCAATATTCGAGCAATCGGGGTGAAGAATAAAAATGTCATTTTCACGCTGCTAACGGAAACCATACTCTTCCCATCGTTACGTGTAGATACGAAACGGAGAGAAAACGAGGATCTAGCAAACAGAGTTGCCAATTGGTATATTTTTATCAGGTTTCAACATAATTTTGATCAATTCTGATAATTTTTTTCAATTTTCGACATAATTTGTAATTTTCACCAATAAAGAGATTTCGACCTTGAGCAATGAAAGAAAAAAAAATCATTCGTGAATAACCTCAAAAGAAGAACACTTATACCGTATCGCTTTCTGAGATCTTCCAGAAAAGTTGGAAAAAGTAGTAGCTAAAAATTGGAATGATTCATTTGAAACCATTTTTTCACAATACAATTAGTTGTATTTCCATAATTGAAAAACAGAGGGAACTTAGTTGCGCATCTTATATCTTTTCAAATTCTTCTCATATGTTGTTTATTTGGTTTATTTATATTCATAGAATATGTTTCCTATTTTTTGCATTTTCCAGTTACACTTTTACCTGTTTGTGTATTGTGTTAATTGAATGAAAATTTTATTCTTCATCTTCTTTCATTCGTTCTCATTATCAGTCAATTTGAAATTTTAAGAAAATTTCTCAGTGTAGTATGGATAATTTTGGCGATGTGCTGACATAATTTCTCGCCAAACAAGCGGCAACACTGCTATCAGAGGTGTGATGAAAAATACAGGAACGGAATAAATTCCCGAAACAGCAGCTATCTGTTCGATGAAGAGTGGAAGAGATCGAGGGCATAATCCGATACATAAAGGGCCGTTAAAGGCGATAACACGGCCAGAACAGCCTCGTAACGCGGTCTAAAGGTCGTAAAGAACCTTATATATCGCGAAAAAAGTACGTGCGAACTGGTGTGGGTCCCGTTCCCTCGTATCCATCCGGTGGCGGAGTTTCATATCGGTTTTTATGATTGACGTGTGCATTATTTCCGCACTCCGAAATCTGGGAGTTATACGCCACGCGGCTCCCTTTCGGACGATTCCGGCCGTAAAAGATACAGACTTATAATGCGGGACGGCAGGACCATGCAGATGCGAAATGGGCGTCGAGGTTATTACGCGATAGACGGAAATATAGGTGTAGGCAGTATTCGTGGAAATACAGTTTCGCTTTGATGCTTTCTCATCGTATGTCCAAATGACGGACGTGTTATTGTTGTTGTAAACGTTTGTTTGATGTTTAACGTTGTTGACATATAGTTTCGGCTCGATTGAATATCGCATTAGTGTGTAAGCTAATTTTCTTTGTGACAGGCTCCCCGTAGATCCATATTGTCCGTAGATACACATTGCCGGATCGATAGATCCACATTGTCGGATAGATAGATCCACATTACCGGCTCGGTTGATCCACATTGCCGGCTTGGTTGATCCACATTGCCTGATCGGTAGATCCACATTGTCGGATAGGTAGATCCACATTACCGGATCAGTAGATTTACATTGCCGGGTCGGTTGATCCACATTGCTGGGTCGGTTGATCCACATTGCCGGCTTGGTTGATCCACATTGCCTGATCGGTAGATCCACATTGTCGGATAGGTAGATCCACATTACCGGATGGGTAGATCCACATTACCGGATGGGTAGATCCACATTGCCGGGTCGGTTGATCCACATTGCTGGGTCGGTTGATCCACATTGCCGGCAGATCCACAATGCGCATAATTTTTTTTATTGAACACCACTGGAACGCTGTGTGACCCATCCAGAATTCATGTTCCAAATTCAACTTAAATCGGGTCAGCAAGATATCAATGTTCCGATAATTTCAAGTTTGCTGAATGTAATCCGAAAAAGCTAAAAAAAATGAAGTCACTTACGACCGAATCCGAATATCCTACCAAGTTTGATGGAAACCGTCCAATAAATAGTGAGATACTGAGCCCACTTGAATTTCACTATTACATAATAAGTAATGCGCAAAATTCGAAAATCGAAAATATTGTGACGGAATGAAAACAGAATCAAATATTTACAAAATAAGAACTAAGCCACATGTTTTCCAACCCACCTTTGATTAAACTATCGAGTATTCAAATATTTACTGCAAATACATGATCTAACATCTAAACCATTCAAGAATTACCAAGTTTCCTCTGATTAATCATCTAATGACTGTGCAGTTTACTCTATCATCTCACTCAGTAGTTGCTTCCTCTAATTGAGAACCATTTCGAGGGTCATCTTCTCGATGAAGTCTAATTACACTCTAGGTTGAAACATAATTTCTAGCTCCACTGGTTGCAGAATTGTACAAATTGATTTATCGTTTCATCGTCAATTATCAAGGTATGATTTCATCATTGAAGTGTTAGCTGTATATAATTGATATAATCTATCAGCATATAATAAATTGTTGTGCCTTCGATGACAATTTTTATTAATCCATCCAGGAAATACATTTCCTACAATATTTAAAAAAATAAAAGGTAAAACTAAAACTAAAGGTATGCGTATTCTGCGTATAATCTTTCAGGCTCAGAAGTAGACACGAAAAAGGCCTTAGATGATATTGGATTGATTGAACTCTTTATGACCATGTTATGGATGGAAACATGAATGAACGTGTTCTCAAAAGCTCCAGGTAGTACTCTTCTCGATTTTTTCATGTACCACAATCATAATTGTTTCTGATAACTACTTTTTCATATTACATTTCTATGAACATATAGTACAGAATATATTTCCAACATATCTGATCACGAATATTCCTCTTCTAGCCACTGGACCACGATGTTTTTAACGAATTCAATTTCCGTTTCAACATACCCTGATCGAACAGAAAATTGCAAAACTTTCCAGAATAGCAATTGCTCCGTTCAATCCACTCTTCAACCACATCATACAGCTGCTTGCAATAACAGTAATACAATTCGAATCGGAAACAACGAACAGCGATTGCATATTGCAGAAAAGCAAAGGAACTCTGTTTCGTATAAAAGGGAAACGGAAATGGGGGAATTTCTCTATCCTTGGATATTAAGAGAGTTTCAGATGAAGCAAATTATTATGGTCGGAATGAGGTCGTGGTTTTTCGAAACAACTAAAGCCTGGTTTCGTTTTGTTTACCTCTTCTAAATACGGACCGTTTTTCATTATCTACAGAACTGGATATTTTGATTTGAGCCCCGGAGGCGATGGCCTGGAGCTGAAACGAGATTGAGCGGTGTAGGGGAGCGTGATCAAAACATATTCTCCTCGAGTATCATGTAGTATTCTTGCTATTCATTATCTTTTATTATATCCTTATATCCTCCATTTCATATTAACAATGAGGAAAATTTGGAAAGCACTGACTGAAGTAAAGAGCTTCTTAGGTCTCGTTCGTCTACATAATATACATATAGGGTTTTCCATTAGGATACAATTCTCTCCGCCAAAAATACTCGGCCGCCTAAAATTTTGCTGAACTTTCGGAATTTTCCATCGGTTTAAAGTGTTTCTACTCCAAATTGAAGATGGATATTTTCATTTCGTAACAAACTTCAGAAAAGGTCTCCAAAAATGTTGATAGCTCATTCATACAGGGTGAAAAAAAACAAGTATTTGTAATCAAATTCCCTAACACCCTATGGAACAGTTCGAAAAATTTGTAGACTTTGCACTCAGTTTATTACAAGGACCATCCTTTTCGACATCTTCCACCTGTTATTTCACCGTGATATCTTGACTTCTTTCGAAGATACTCTATCACCAGATGATACGGAGTTTCTTTCTGCTCACCGCAGGATTTGCACTTCTGCTAGACCCATTCTCATGAGAGGTGTTTCCTAAGGCGACAATGGCCTGTGAGGAATCCAGTGGGGAGGTGTGGTACATTCTTGCTAAGATCCAAATACATCTTGAATCTCGCAGTGTCGAAGGTTCGAAGGAACTTTTAGGAATGATCCAAACCAGGAAGATTCTGCCAGAGTGTTTCTCTTTCGGGTTTTTCCTTCTCCTGAGACATTTTTTTTTAATACATTTACCTATACCATAGAATGGTTCCGGACCGATGAAAGTAGTTTGTGCTCTTTTTTTTGGCAAGTTTGTTGCCCTCTTCATTTCCTCTAATTTCCGAGTGGCCGGGAACCCAGACTAAAATGACCTTTATATTCTTGCCTATTTCATTGAGCACTCCAATACCATCTTAGAATCGATGATATGTGAGCTCAGAGCTTTGATTGCAGTCTGACTATCAGAATGTATGGCTCTATCACATTTGTGATATTGGCTCTATCACATTTAATAAATAAACAAAAACACTTGACTACACGTTCACAAATTTAATAAAATATTATATTACGTTGACATGCACGTTTCGGGTTTTACCCCATTCTCAAAACTAAACAGAATAATAAACGGTACAAATTATACATCAAACAAAACAGATGTTAACACCGGAGATAAGCGGAACTCCAGCTGATCGTTCACAATTGGCAATTTTTGTTTATGTGCTGAAGATATTTCTAAACATTCTAAAAGATCTAATCGCTTACTTTTCTCTCCTTCGTGTAAAATTTTGGTTTTATTGAAATCTATAAAATGGTTACAAGAGATACAATGAGTTGAAAACCCCGTTGTGGATTTATTTTGTAAAATAGATTTTTTATGTTCTTCAACCCTAACTTTGAGAGAACGACCGGTTTGACCAACATAAAAAGCAGGACATTCGTCACAGAACAACTTATATACACCACTTTTTTCTGAATCACTTAACTTATCCCTACCATCAGAAAACATTGATCTCAAATTTTTCTTGTTTGTACACACAATATCAACTCTGTTTTTTCTTAATCTATTACAAACTATGTCGCTAATCTGTGGAATATAATTAATATATACAAATCTCTTCATTTGATCTTTAGGTTGAGGTGGATAGATACAAGTTAAAAGTTTTTCACGTTGTTTTTTCAATATTAATTTATCTATTATGTCAGGAGAGTAGCCGTTGTTCTTTGTTAATAACTTTAACATCTATCACATTTGTTATATTTTTTTGCTCGGTTAATTTCTTCATAACTTTCTATTGCAAGTATATCTGCCTGAAAGAAACTTAGCCAGCGGCTCAACAATATTGAGCATTTGGTACCAGTCCCGAATACTCCAGCGCCAGCCCTCGTCGTGGTTTTGGAACCATCTGATACAAAAAGAATACTATAATTTGATGGTATTCTTTTTGAGAACTGGAATTGTGGACTTCCTCTCCCAATCTTCCTTTCTACTTAGTATCGTAATAAAGGTTTTCGATGCTAATTTTCTTCATCATCTTGTCACTGGGAAGGTTTGCTGATGGTATGTCATTGGTCAGGGAGGACCAGAATCTCTGATTCCTAATTCCCTCATTGCCGGTACCCTTCTCTAGATAGTCTTAGAGTAGCCTCATAGGCCACTCTCTCTATCACCAGATGAAGAGGTTTGAGATCTGTAATGATCTCCAATACCCTAGTTGGGCACGTTCTCATAGCTCTAGTGATACAAACAGATTGTATTGTATCAAGGGCTTTTCTGACTTGCTGAAATTTTCTGACATTCAATCATGAAAAGGTTGACGCTTCAATAACGTTTGAATTCTCAAATTGTTTAATTGAAATCAGTGGTCATTAAATGAATAATGTCGTCCAGTTATTGTTCTCAAATTTCTCTCAGTATAGGTACACAAATGAGCACTGATATTGAAAAAACAATTCCTGAAAGCTATTGCTGCGTGTATTTTCCTATGATTAAATGGCACAGCCTCCTGAACACAAATGACATAAGAAGTGTCTATTTCAAATTATATCATTACTATTAGAAACCTCCTAACAAGAACAATTTTGCAAGCAACGCTACAAAACGTAGTTTCCCTCTTAATAAGATCCAACAAGTTTGTAACCATGAATCATTTCATATAAATTACATCTCCGTCAACAAAAGAAGCGACCATCATTCTTCCCTGTTCATCAGCCTTAATTACCATTACCTAAAACGTCCGAAAACTGGAAGATATACATTATCTCGTTTCCAGATCGTTCCTCCGCGTTGCAAAACACGTGGGCACGACAACGGGGGATGACAAAAAGGAAAGAAAACCACTCCCAACATCCCGACGTCGCAGCTTATATAAAACTTCATACAATTACCATCTCCATGGCTTCATCGAGATAAGAGCCGGCTGGGAAAAATTCATTACGAAATGATTCGATTCATCATGGCGATTCAATTATTGGAGTGGGTGTCGGAGTTGTTCCACTTCCGATCGAAAAACGAAAAATGATTATTTTTCTTCTGCTGCGAGCAATATCGCAACTCATACATCACCCGGAACTTTTTGCGCCCGGAGCCCGCAAAAACACAAAGCAGGTCCGTGCTGACCGCCCACCGATGAATGAGGCCGAATTAGAGCATTTCTGGAGGATACAGAGCCGACGGGAACAGTCCAAATCGACGGGTCCGAATGAGAGCGGTATAAATCAAACTGACTTCGCAAAATAATGGGAGGAAATCCATTTTCATCTGTGGTTACTCTGCATGGACTGGCTTCGGTTGGCGATCGTTAGGTGGCGCTACTAGTCGTAACAACATACAGGGGGGTCTAGATTTTGGTGCAATAACTTTGGTTTCGCATAGAACTACTTTTTTCAGGAGAAAAACTTCCTATAAACATATATCCTAGCAAGCTTCGTTTCCGAGATACATGATGTTGAAGTTTGAAAAAAATCAGTTTTTTACTTATAACACTAGTATTTATTACATTTTTTTTTTTTTTTTTAATGGATTCGGTCCTTACTTGGCGGAAATTCATTATAAATAAAATCAAACGAAGTAATTTCCACTATATTAACTATATAGTGGAAATTACTTCGTTTTATTTTATTTATTACATTCATTGTTTTAGTTTTTAGGTATTGAAGTCTTGATTATATAATTTTTCGAATAAGGTAATTGTCTCCTGTCAAAATTATCCAGTGACTTACATATAGGGGTGCAATGATACTTTTCTTATGGAAAATCTATACAACTGTATTTTCTTGGGAAAAATTGATTCATTTTTCAAATCAACAGAGCTGCATCGAAAAAAAATGTGTCCTGAATAATTTTCATAGAATGTACCATTTTCGAGATAATCGAGTACAAAGCAAAAACTATCCAAAACAATTTTTCAAATTTTCCCAATAATGATGAATAAAGTATAAAAATTGACTCAGTGTATTATAACGCTTTCAGATAACGTTCGATTGGACACTTCTGAAAGACACTCAGACAATGAAAAATGTTTGTGAATATTTTTTATTGTTTAATTTTATTTCTGGAGTGTTCAATTAAATGCCATCTGAAAGAGTTATAATAGACTACGCCAATTTTGTACTTTTATTTTTTTATTTATCACTAATGAGAAAATTCGAAAAATATATTTTATAGATGTTTGTATATAGTACCTATTTGCTTTGTACTCGATTATCTCGAAAATGGTACATTCTATTTGACAAAAATTCAAGAGTCCTTTTTTTAATGAAGCTTTGTTGATATCACAAATTGAACAATTTTTTAGAAAAAAAAGACAGGGGTGTGGATTTTCAATCAGAAAAGGATCTTAGCACCATATACCTATAATTTTGGCAGAAGATACTTACCTAATTCGAAACATTACATTAAAACAATGAATGTAATAATACTGGAGTTATTAGTGAAAAAACTGATTTTTCCTGCAACTGCTATGAAAAGTAGCGTATTCTTCATAGCTAACTCAATATCAAAATTATGTATTGCTCATACTGTGGGAAATATTTTTTCTCACAGCACTTTGCCGACACCTCGCTTGGTAAACCAATGAAATTGGGCTTTTGAGTCGTTTCTATGGAAACGCAATAAATTAGCACATACTGTCATCGAAGGCGATTTTGATTCCAATCAAGTCCATTACTTGATTTACTGAAATTTGTGCAGTTGTAGGAAAAGTATAGTGTGCAACATGTGGAGAATAGTTTATTATAATACAAGTGCAGAAGGCATTGATATTCTTCCACGAGTCCAAAATTCAAAAACGAGCCACGAAGTGGCGAGTTTTGGAATGAACGAGTGGTAGAATGAGCCTTCTGTACGAGTATTATACATTATTTTCTCTAATTCATTGCATTTTCGTTGAAATTAATGAAATATTTCCATAAAAGTAATTTAGTGATTTTTGCATTGAAAAATGTTGGTTGGCAAAACTGATTTCTTTAAGGCAAATTGATGAATTGACAGATAAAGCCGTAGCGGAAAGTTCGGAGTGCCAACATAGAATAATAAAATATAACCATGAAAACTGTGCGTTTCTGATATATTCTCGCACGATTTTGTTCTACAAGATGTGGAAGAATGAACGGAATAACCACAGAATTAGAGAAAGTAATTTTCTGGCTCGTGTGTTTGCAGCACTTGCTTTTCAGGCTCGTGCCACAAACTTCCACCCTCGCGAGAAAAGTTGGACTTTTCCCGCTTGTTGCACAATATACTGTTTTTTCAAACTTTAACACCCTGTATTCTCGAGAACCAAGAATGTTGCGATATATGTTTATAGGAATGTTATTGCACTAAAATCTGGATCACCTGGATAGTCGAACCCCAATGGTTTTTTCACAATAACTTTTTGTATATAAGTTGATCATCACAAAAACAACGCATGATAACATTTTCAATATATGATAGCTGATAAATTCAATTTATAACTCGATATTATGGCAAATAACAAATAGTATGAAATTGCTGTATTTAATTCACCATAATCCATAATAAAGTCTATTTTATCACATTTTTCATGCACTTCTAGTTGAAAATTCGCTGTTGGTTATTTACCCTTAATCACAAATATTCCGAACATACGTGCCGAAAATCATGTAGTGATTATATTGCTATTATTTTTATCACCTATAAAATTACCGCGATTAACTATATTGATTCCTCAGGCCACCTGTTTACCGACAATTACATATACAGAGCTAAAATTTGCAGGATAGTCTTTGGACTCGAATGGAATAACCCGCCGAATAGCTGTAGATATGGATAGATCAAAAACTTCAGACGTCTAGTTAGTGTTTTCTCCGAATTAGAAATGTAGATATCTCCGAACAAAACAATGATGTGTCTCTTGACATGTGAGCTTGTTTCATAAACTCCAGAGATATTAGGTCATTTCGTGTGAATAGGGTTTTTCAAAAGGAATTATAAAGAGTGTTTTTTTAGAGCTATAGAATTTTAAATTGCAATAAAACAACGATGGATTATTCGATTGACATGAATTTTATTTATCCGCGAGATAATCTTGTAGCATTACATTTTAAATATGATTTCTGGCATATGACCGCCACGGCTGGCTCGGATGTAGTCCATCTAGACGTCCAATTTTCGATGACTTTTTCCAACATTTGTGGCCGTATATCGACAATAACACGGCGAATGTTGTCTTCCAAATGGTCAAGGGTTTGTGGCTTATCCGCATAGACTAATGACTTTACATAGCCCCACAGAAAGTAGTCTAGCGGTGTTAAATCACAAGATCTTGGAGGCCAATTCACAGGTCCAAAACGTGAAATTAGGCGGTCACCAAACGGGGGTCTTTCAATAAATCGATTGTGGCACGAGCTGTGTGACATGTTGCGCCGTCTTGTTGGAACCACAGCTCCTGGACATCATGGTTGTTCAATTCAGGAATGAAAAAGTTAGTAATCATGGCTCTATACCGATCACCATCGACTGTAACGTTCTGGCCATCATCGTTTTCGAAGAAGTACGGACCAATGATTCCACCAGCCCATAAAGCGCACCAAGCAGTCAGTTTTTCTGGATGTAACGGTGTTTCGACATACACTTGAGGATTAGCTTCACTCCAATGTTTGTTGACGTAGCCATTCAACCAGAAGTGCGCTTCATCGCTAAACAAAATAAAATGGACGTAGTGCGCGATATGTATTCCGCACAGAACCATTATTTTCGAAATAAAATTGCCCTATCTCCAAGCGTTGTTCAGGCGTGAGTCTATTCATGATAAATTGCCAAACCAAACTGAGAATAAATCACTTCACAGCTGTTAAATCAATCGCCATCTCGAACAGTAATGCCAACTCAAAGTTATATACCTCGAAAAAAAACACCCGTTATAATTTAAAATAGTTATTACGGCAACACTGCGTATTAATTAATGACAATTCTTATGTCATTTGTGTTCAGTAAGTTGTGTAAAGAAAATGTACTTCCAAATTTGTCCACAATATGTCTAATAGAGAGTGGAATTGACTGAATAATGTCGTCCATGAATTCTTGTTAAATTGCTCTCTGTGCTCACAAATGAGCACAGATCTTTCCATGATAACATAACCTACTAAACACAAATGACATGAGAAACGTCGAAAATAATACACAGTGATGCCATTTCAACCATTTCACTTCTATTGAAAAACCCTCCATACAATATATTTTATGATATAGAGTGATGTTAACGGAGTGGAAACTCTTCGCAACCCAATTACCGCTAGCCTTCTCCCTCCTGGATGCGACCCTGGCCTGCCAAAGCCAATGGGAGAGCGTAACGAACGAGATATAAAGTAGGACCGAAATAGTTTTTCGTTTCCTTTTGTTATTTGTCACATCACATTGTTTCATATCGTCCTTAATCTGATTAGAACAATTACATAATGTTCGCAGCAGTTGGAAATTTCGAAAGTTATAACGAGTTTATGGCCGTGGAGCGTTCTCTCCGAGTCAAAATTTACTCTGTCGCAATTCCCCAATTGGAAAGAACTTTACCTCGATATGACAGCTCGACACGATGGGGGACATTCCATTATTCATTACCAGAGTCATCTAGACGGCCCACTTTGAATCCTCTCCGTCCTCGAAAACACGGATTTGATCGATTCGCCGACTCTTTATGTTTTGACCTTCTCCCCAGTGGGTTTGCCCGGAGGAAATTTATACTAGATAATCCTTCGGGTTTGCTTCGTTGAACCGATTTCGGTGGAAGACGATAACATGGAGATTCGGCAATATAAATCTTGTATTTTAAAGTAGATTTGTTGTTGGATCGTCTGTCAGATATTCCAGAAACGCAGAGTTGCCGGGTTAGGAGATTTAGCGTACTCTTCTCCTTCAGCTCTACAAATCCTTTTTTTTTTAATGAAGAGAAATCCATCTTTTGGACACCCAATGAATCTTGACAATTATGAAGCTCCTATAGGCACATGAGGACAACTCACTCAAAATTTCCACTGACACCCTTCTAAAAACGTAGAAAAAGGTTCTAAGGATGCCAACCCACCTCCGCAAGCTCAGCCTTAGTGTAGTTGACTCGCCAAGGGTTTGGAATTCTGAGGCGGAATGTCCAAATTTGTGGTACGCTGTCTTGTCCTAAGGGAGTATGTGATAGGACAGAAGCAATTCATTCCTGGTGGTTGAGCCATCCGGTAGGTTTCCTAAAAAGTCAGTCATCAATCCACCTATGAGGTCCCTCGTTCCGTGGTTTCCCCCATAGCTCTGATTACGGAATTTGAGCTTGAGGTAGATCCCTGCAGGGACTTGGCCGGCATGCCTCCTCCCCTAGAACTTAATCACAGTGAAAGGAGACGCCTCTTGACCCTGGTGTCGACTCCAGGGTCTTGCGAGCACGTCTAAAGCAAATCCTAAGTCCTTTTTTTTTATCTTCGTTTCCAAAGATTCGAGGTTATAAAAGTCATATTTACTCCTCGAATAGTGTACCGAGAATTACACTCTAGCTCCTAAACTGGCACACGCGGAAACAAAAGTAGCCCCTATTCTACCACGTGCTCACAGCCGAATGTTGGCATCTTCTTGCTTCCTTCTCAGACTTTTGTGTTTCTTTCTGATGAACCTGTCAATAATTTTCACCTACATTTATGGCCTCTGTCTGGTCGGTTCTGCACCTCCAACTTCTCCGCGCGTTCATGAATGCATTTACATTGATTAAATTGTCATACATTACTTGATTACGTAATTGGTCTTAGTATTTCTGCTGAGCCCAACTGATACTGCTACCATCGTACCAGCGGTGTACAAGTTGCCATACAAATGAATGTGTAATATACTGTTGATAAAATTGCATATTGCTTGTTGTCCGTTGCTAGTTGCGTACTGCTCTTGTGTGCAAAGTGCCTAGGGATTCATGGCTTGGCCTGATATTCGAGCTAGTTGACTTGGTAATTAAGCTACTTGGCTTGAGCTTGACTTAAAATAGTTAAGTAGTAGTTTTTCAATGTCAAGTATTCATTTATTAATTACTTGTCTTAATATTGAAATTCTACTACTTGCATTTGAGATGATTTCAAGTCAAGCTCAAGCCAAGTAGCTTGAATATCAAGTCAAGCCATGAATACCTAAAAGTGCCTCATCTCTCAAAATTCGAAAGAAAACATATTGTGACGAAATGAGCGCTCAAAAAGCTTATACTAGATCTCAAAGTGACCTTGAAGAGTCAAAATAAAACGAAACTTACGATTATAATAATGCTTATAAACACATTTTCCGCAGACCTATTTCGCATCCTGGTACATTTTCCAGGAAGTCTCTCAATATCTCAGGAACATGAAGTAGGCTTCCTTATTAAGTCCCGGCACCAGTACTCCATTAAGATAAAAGCCCCTTCGAATTTATAGTATAATCTCACTAATATCCCCCCTCCGCCCATTAAGTGAAATAACGGAAAAAGGAAAATTCAATTTTCAAGTCTGAAGAGACCGGGCGTCGAGCCAGTCTTCGGACGTTATAAACGATATTTCCAGATTAAATAAAACCATTGTACGGTCGTCGTACCGCATTCCGAGTAATTAAAATTTACAATTTCGATCCGTCCGTGAAATTGAAATTACCGACCCCTAGTCGGTTATAATAACTGCTCGGCCGAATTCCCGGCCGAATTCTTTCGCGCTCCATTATGCGGTCCATTTTCTCCTCCCGATTTTTAACCGGGAACGTCTGGAACGCGTCACGATGCCGGATGGCCACGGCATCGCGCGGCAATTGTTCTATCAATCGACCCTTTTTCGCGCATTCCCTGGGGCTGCTGCTGCCTGAAGAGTCGCAACATTCCTGGTGTGCGAGGAATCGGGAAAAAGATTTAATTGGATTGGATTGGGGGTGAAATGAGGCGAGGGGTTATAAATTGTTGGGGGACTGAACCACCCGGTAACCTCCGACTCGGCGAGGGTCGATTTTTTAGGCTTTTCGGGTTTAGGTTATCGGCCGATGCCGCCTTTAGGGTCGTTCTGTGCAGATTGATATTAGGAGGGTTACAATAAGAAAGGGTAATTTATTCAACTTCCATATTTTGGCAATTGAGAAATATAAATATTATCTTAAGAGGGATTCATACCACGTGTCTTTCTCGTGATCTGTCCAAAGTTCAACTGCTCCCTTCTCCTCAGCGCTATTGAGTTCTCACCACTTTTTTTTAGGTTGAGTAAAGCAATCTCAAGCGTTCCTCTGATTTACCGTCTTTTCTACCACATGCAAGAATTCAAAATATGTTTTTACGTCTTAATTATTAATTTTATAAAAAACGCATTTTCGGCTATCGACCAGACATTTTGTATAATATTTATATGTGGAAATTCATAAAAAAATTAATATTTATTAGGTAAGTTATTTCAAACATATATTCATTTTTCAAAAAAGAATCATATAATTATTTTTTTTTCATTCCAAAAAAATTAATAAAAAAGGACTTTCCGCAATGACGAACTCTTTAAAATAAATAATAGTGAAAACCTCATATAAATTAATGGTCTTTAGCGTATAATAAAGCGTTTTCTATTTTGAACTGATCGCTGAAACGGTATAAACCCCTCTTAATACTTAGGCAGATCAATTAAACCTTCAATTAGAGGGTTATTCTTCTGTACTTCTTTCTGAAAGATGGGAAAAAGTAGTGGCCAGCGATGGACAATACTGAATCATAAATGTTTATCCATTTTTATATAATAAAACCGCGAATTTCGGAAAAAACAGCGGAAGCAAAGTTATACCTACGCCTATGTTTTGAGATGATCTACATATTGAAAAATATTAAAAAGATTTTTTTCAAGTATCTACAATACCATGATGTTTGTTATAACTGAAGTAAAAATATTCATGCAAAAATAGAAAATTATTTTCTTTATTCCAGTATCGTAATGAGTCCATTACAGTTCAAAAAACAGTGCTGTAATGAACTCATTACAGCATCGTTTTCAGATATATTTTTCGTGTGGTTGCCTATGCTGACTTCCAATCCTATCAAATTTCGGCAAACGTCAATAATCGTCAATATAATATAATTTGGGGATATAGTGAAGCAATTTGCTACATTATTTGCAAATTCTCTTAATTCTGGTAGTGTTAAATCGATTTCGTCAGACATAATTCACGAATTTATTGGGTAATTGTAAATTATGTCTAAATTCGAAACATACGATTCATATTGATATTCCGTAATCGGTCAATTTTCGTAACAGTCACACCAACTGCTAAGATACAATAAAAAAGTCAGTAGGATATATAATCTGAATTTCGACAATATTTCACGAAACTTGACTGAAATAGAGAAAATATCGTCTAATACTCGTTGCAGAAGGCAATTCCAACACTCATGCGTTCCAAAACTCGCTCCTTCGTCGCTTGTTTTCGAATTTCGCATTCGTGTTGGAATAGGAGCCCATTCTGCAACTTGTTTTAGAATATACTAATCTTAACACAGTATTCAAATTTCATTCTTATCCAATTTCTCTTCCAATAAACAAAATAGGAATACACATAAATTCAGTGCTAGAAAATGCCTAAATAAAATGATAAGAAGCTTATATAAAAATGATTTCCAAATTGAACTGAAACATGTATTTGGGCAATTCAAATAAGAATATTGTGAGGAATCACCTCCTGAAGTTTTCAAAGTACTTGCAAATCACCCTTCAGAATAACAATGTCAAACATCGCACATAATTTTTTGTAGAGAAGAACCATAAAAAATTCAATCCGATTGTCGAAAATGTATATATTTCCGTAACAACAAATCCCACTTGGTTGAGATTTTGCAAGTGAATATCAAATAAAGATTAAAGTTATACGCTTATTCTATTCTCCCAATTCCATCCTTCGAATGCCATATAATCTATGCGAGGCCCCTTGAATTCCATTACAAATTCAGCGAGATATACCGCTTTATTGTAATTATGATTCAATTATATTGTTGGAGCGATAAAATCCTCGCCAGATCCCTCTAAAATATTACCACTTTACTGGGCCATAACCCTTTCTCTATTGAATATCTACTACTAAACCCGCATATGCCATAATATTAATACTGACTTCCAACCCATGCAAGAACCCTTTTATCACAAAATAACATAGAACCATAGACGAGAACATCATCGAGTTAAGCCCAAGTATACTCAAAACAACACTTCGCCACTGACAGATCGAATCATCTTTTCCCTTAAAATGGAGGGATAGCAGAAAGATTCACTCGTAATTTGAACAGACAGGTCGAAACATACTAAGAGAGTGTTTCTGCGTAAAATTTTTCTTCCTCAATCCCATGTCACTCTAGGCTTTTTTCATGTCTATTTCTGAGCCTGATGGTCTGTACTCGAGATTCGTATGCCTTTCGTCTATTTTTGACGCTTAAGTCAAGTGTGAAATTCAATCGAACTTTTCCCTGAAAATATCAAAATGCAGGTACACCAACGCGGTATATGTTATATGTTCAACATGATATAAATTAGGATGGACAATATGGACAGTGCCTTTAACTGTTATAAGTAATGGTTTCACCTTTTTCATTCAATGTATCGTTGTTTGTTCAATAGTAAAAATGGAGAAAATAATATCATAATCTCCCAAATATCTATAAACAAAACAAACCCATAACAAAAAAAAATAACTACTGAATTAAGTACATTGAGGCAAAAATCTACGAGTAAATTTCAGTGGAAAAATTCCTTGAAAACAGATTCGAACAAGTGCTCAAAAGTTGCTGACTTCACATCCGTATAAGACCTCATAATATTTCTCTTGACTTCTTGTAATGTTTGTTATATAGTTAAAGTACGACTCTCGACTCATAAGTCGATTTCCACACCAAAATCAACACGTATCGAAGTTTCCCGATAACGAAAATATCAATCTGAAACGGAATGAACTTCAGTGCCTCGGCAAATATTGACGTGGCTATTCCTACCAAATTGAATTTTTGTATCCATATCTGAAATCGCCACATTCGTCATATAGTGAATCAATAAAAATTCTATCCGACCGAAAATAAGAGATCGTCCTGTCGATAAAGATGACAAATTTGGGCCGGTACATAAACGAGTTTAAATCAAAAAATGTCTTTCCTTCATAGGAAAGTCCTGGCAAATAAACTATATCGAGATTGAGAACACTAGACATGATGAAGTTTCCTATTTTCCCATTACAGCCGCTATAACAAACAATATTTGTATTTTAATATCGTAATACAAACAGAAATACAAAAATTGAAGGAGAACAGTAGAATAGGATGACAACAAATAAAGAAATGAAATCTCTGGAAGATACATACATATTGATAAAAATAAATCAAACTCTACAATTAAGCATTAAATGAAAAAATAAACTACTTACATGAAACAAGAAACATTATAATTCTGCCGAATCTTTCTCTGTAATATTTCTTTATGAATTGTTACCCACCAGTGAATAAATCATATTTTTATCAGGTTAAAAATTAAAACAAATTTTCAATTTTCTCAATCATTCTTTAACGTGCAATATTGATGCTATATTTTCTTGGTAAGAAGATTCGGTTGATTCTGTCTGTCTTTTTGAACAATCTGGTCTAGGTAAACACTTTCAATAAAAATTCAACTTGTAATATGTGCACGGATTTTACTTATGTTGCCATAACATAACATTTCTTGAAAACCAATCATATCTCGAAAAAATAAGTTTCAAACTGATTACTAATACTTGTTCTCGTCTTGCACTGATCTATTAATTGTGCTCACTATCAGAGCTTATATCAATACTTCATCATCTACAGCTGGCTTTCCAGTTCCAATGTTCTTATGTAGTGCAGTATCTGGGATTGCTTCAATAAGGCTACATCCTCACTCCTACAGGTTTCTCTTCCACTGCATTTTTGCGTTGGCTTGCAATGGCGGGGCATTCCGTCAGTAGATAATTAGAGGTTAATTCCTCTTCCACACAAAATCTTAACTCGTCTGTTTCTGATATTCTCATTAGGTTTTTTTCTGAGGTGGCAAAGCCCTATAAAGCAGGCAGATGAGGAGGTGTAGCATGTTCTTACTGAGATGTTTCTCTTTCATTTTCTTCCTTCTCTCGAAACTCTTTATTTTAGGTTCATTTTACTAGATTCCCAGCGAGTAGAAGTAATGTGTGCTCCTTCGTGGCAAGGGAGTTGGCCTCTTCGTTTCCTTTGAACGTAGATTGAGTCATCCTACCTTTCTCTTCGGCCATTGTTGATCAGCTCCTGGATATAGGCACCCTTCAAATGTCCCCATACTGATCTGTCGAGTGCTCTTCGATGCCACCAGTTTCCAACCTGAGCCTTCATATCGTTGAGCCATTGAATCTTCTGATCTGTCTACCATTAATAGTGTTTCTTTCAGAAATTTGAACAAGGTCTTCCTTCTTTATTCGTAGTGAAATTGCCTTCTTTCCAGATCATTTCGACAGTTGGAGGATTCGCTGAAGAGAGAAGAAGGCTATCTAACTTCAATAATGGCTTTTCATTCTCACAATACCTTATCCCACCCGCTAGATATTCTGAGAATGACATCATGAGCTAGTAATGGGTGTTTTTTTCGAGGTATATAACTTTGAACTGGCATTACTGTTCAAGATGGCGACCGATTTAACAGCTGTCAAGTGTTATATTCTCAGTTTGGTTTGGCAATTCATCATGAATACACTCACGCCTGAACAATGCCTGAAAATAGTGCAATTTTATTTCGAAAGTAATGGTTCTGTGCGGAATACGTATCGCGCACTATTTCCATTTTAGCGATGAAGCGCACTTCTGGTTGAATGGCTACGTCAACAAAACAAAACTGCCGCATTTGGAGTGAAGCTTATCCTCAAGTGTATGTCGAAACACCGTTAAATCCAGAAAAACTGACTGTTTGGTGCGCTTTATGGGCTGGTGGAATCATTGGTCCGTACTTCTTCAAAAACGATGATGGCCAGAATGTTACAGTCAATGGTGATCGGTATAGAGCCATGATTACTAACTTTTTCCTTTCTGAATTGAACAACCATGATGTCCAGGAGCTGTGGTTCCAACAAGACGGCGCAACATGTCACACAGCTCGTGCCACAATCGATTTATTGAAAGACACGTTTGGTGACCTCCTAATTTCACGTTTTGGACCTGTGAATTGGCCTCCAAGATCTTGTGATTTAACACCGCTAGACTACTTTCTGTGGGGCTATGTAAAGTCATTGGTCTATGCGGATAAGCCACAAACCCTTGACCATTTGGAAGACAACATTCGCCGTGTTATTGCCGATATATGGCCACAAATGTTGGAAAAAAAGTCATCGAAAATTGGACGTTCAGATTGGACTACATCCGAGCCAGCCGTGGCGGTCATATGCCAGAAATCATATTTAAAATGTGATGCCACAAGATTATCTTGCGGATAAATAAAATTCATATCAATCGATTAATCCATCGTTGTTTTATTGCAATTTAAAGTTCTATAGGTCCAAAAGAACACCCTTTAGATCACTTCGACAGTTGGAGGATTGAAGAGAAAACCAGGCTGTCTATCTTTTAATTCTATCAAGACCTTATCCCTCCCGAGATATTCTGAGAATGACATCATGAGCTAGTATATCTACCGCTAGATGTAGAGATCTGCTATTATCTCAAATGCCTCAATTCTATACCAAGCTATGTATTTTAAGAATGTATTCGAATAACTGTATGTGAACTTCTAAAATACAACATATTTCGTTTTTCCAGGTTGTCTGGGTGCAACAGCAGCACGAGAAAAGACGAAGAAAGCGCGATTACGCCCTACCAACCACCTTCGACACCTACCCAAACGACGAGAGTGAATTCCTACCCCACAGCCGCCTGCACTACAGAGCCATACCAGGAATCAACTTCCCCGACCCTCTGTTCAAAGAGCAATGGTATCTAGTGAGTATATTTGATCTCGAAACAAATGTTGATTAATCTCTCGGCTAAGGCCGATTTTTTAATTGGAACTCGCTCTCTCTTTACACGACGATTGGCGAAATAACTCGGCCGGTGTACAGTAGATCGCAAAAAAAAAAGCGGTTCGAATCCGGACTTCGGAGTCCTTTGGGAATCATATTGATTTTGCGGTGCGGTGCTTTTGGATTATGATTGGATTTTATGGTACGGGACGTTATGAATGTTTGCTCGTTTGTTCCGATTGTTGGTCCTTTGGTGGCGTATGGAATCGACTTTTTCAATAATCGGTGTGTTCGTCGTCAATTCGATTATTCCGCGCTTTGAAGCTCGGCGGATCTGTTTGTTAGTTGAGAGTTTATGAGATTGGTCTCTACGAGAGAGGCAGTTGAGTGATTGTTCTCGTGGAGGGAAGTTTGGAAACAGGACCTGTCCATCAAATTATAGAAGTCGAGAGCTCAATAAATAGTATAAGGTAATTAGATTTCTGCGAGAGCATGAAACTGAGAGATTTCCTATGTTGTGGAATTGAATAGTGGTTTTTTATTCAACGAACTTGCTCTAACTTCTATTATTCGCTCGAGTTAATACTATTATAAGAAAAGAATGCTATGCTCCATCTACAACGGCCAGTTCCACTTAAATAAACACAAATTGATGATTTCATATCAAATTACCTATTTTCTGCTAGCTCCACTCCAATTCATAAGTTCTGACTTTTCGTAGTAGCTTGATTGTGTAAAATTTTCATTTTGAAAAAAGTATTCCAAAACATATTCAGTCCGCATCTTGTACATATCTCACAACTTGCATAATTCATAAATCTTTCACTTCAAAGAGTGCTCATTGATGCTGGTAGCACCTGTGCCAAATTCCAAGAACACACCAATGAAATTGTTTTGAATCAGAATAATTTTTTTTCGAGAATTTAACACCGCTATCAGGGCGACCAACCCAATAGATAGATCTCAGAAGCTCACCATCCACTCGCCGAGACAATATTCTGATCATGTACAAACCGTGATTCAGCCTTTTAGTCAGCTCACATATTTGTATATCGGGTGTCCCAAGGTGAGTGGCCTATTAGATTATTATGGAAACTATTGATGGTAAAGATTTCAAATTTTGTGGATAGATATTTGGCCATGTAAGGTACATTTTTGAAATAATTTCACATTTCCAGTGTTGCCGGATGTACGACAATTTGGCAACAACTTTGTTATTTTGAATGGGACATCCGGTATTTCTATTTTTTTTATGATACTCCATAAAATATTGAATCTATTCACTCTTACTTTTCCATCCCTATCTTTGACGGTTTTTGAGTTATTAATTATTTTTCGAAATTTTAGATCAAATTGGCGTATTACGAAAATGACTCTAGCTCGCTCAATATTTGAGATTTAAGTCAGAAATTTTGCAAGTCGTTAGATATTGATCTGATCTGTGTCACTGCTTTTGAATTATGGTTGTCAATAATACAGGACGCACCAAAAAAAATCATCAATTGCCAAGTTACAAAATTGTAAAAAAGTCGATTTTTTCAAATTAAACCCCTAGTATATTTTTCAATTTTTGGAATCAGTTTAACACATTCTACAATTCTTCTATTCACTTACACAGACTTTTTTACAATTTTGTGACTTGGCAAATGATGATTTTTTTTGGTCCATCCTGTATTATTGACAACCATAATTCAGAAGCAGTGACACAAATCAGATCAATATTTAACGACTTGCAAAATTTCTGACTCAAATCTCAAATATTGAGCGAACTAGAGTCATTTTCGTAATACGCCAATTTGATCTAAAATTTCGAAAAATAATTAATAACTCAAAAACCGTCGAAGATAGGGATGGAAAAGTAAGAGTGAATAGATTCAATATTTTATGGAGTATCATAAAAAAAATAGAAATACCGGATGTCCCATTCGAAATAACAAAGTTGTTGCCAAATTGTCGTACATCCGGCAACACTGGAAATATGAAATTATTTCAAAAATGTACCTTACATGGCCAAATATCTATCCACAAAATTTGAAATCTTTACCATCAATAGTTTCCATAATAATCTAATAGGCCACTCACCTTGGGACACCCGATATGCCAGTTCAGAAAGCAGTCAACCTGAATTCTCAGGAACTTCGTTGATAGTGATGCATTGACTGTAGTGCTGTTGAAGTCGATGGTTGCTGGAAAGTTTTTTTTAGATCAAGAAGTTCTGAATATAACACATTTGGTTTCATTAACATGCAATGAAAGCTCAGTTCGTCTACAGCAGTTACTTATTGCATCGAAAGCTGTCTGAGTCTGCTTGATGCACGATCTCAAGTCTTTGTTCCGCTTTAGATCATTGGCGTCATCAACAAACGACAGTAGCCTTATCATTCTCAAGATGGGAAATAGCAAAGAGTCAGGCAGATCATTTACATATAGAAAAAAGAAGAGGCTCCAGAATACTACCCTGAGATTATCGTAGACAGAGAGGAAAAATTCAGAAAGAGAGAGAATTGGTACTGACTATTGAAAAGCGTAAGCTCCAACACCTGGGTCATATTATGAGGGGAAATAAAAACCAGTTGCTGGAGTTTATTATCCAGAGGAAGATAATGAACAAAAGATCCACAGGAAGAAGAAGGAAATCATGGTTGAAGAACTTAAGAGAATAGTACAATTGTAACAACTGCCAACTGATTAGATCTTCAATATCAATGGCATTGAAAAAGATCGAAATCAGGAGAGAAGTATTCGAAATGTGGATTTTCCTCAACATACTGAGAATATCGTGGACTGAGAGAGTGAGTAATTAAGGAGATTTTGCGAAGAATGCTGAAAGAATTGGTACCATTACATTAAAAAAAAAAAAATTTGAAAAGCTATAACTGCGATACCTGGAACATGTTATGAAGGAAGATGAATACCAGTTGCTACAGCTTATTATCCAAGGGAAGATAAAAATGCATAGCAAGAAGGAACTCATGATTGAAAAACTTACAAGAGAATCTTACAATTGCAACAACTGCAACTGTTCAGATCTGCAGTATCAAATAGCTTTGATGAAAGCCAAATGTCGAAACAAAGACAGCATCTAAAGAAGAAGATGGAGTAGCAGGAAACAATAAACGTCAGTGTAAAATTTGCAGTGTTTTTTTTGTCGATACATTAATTCGGCCTTAAACCCTCAAAATTATTCATGCAATCGCTGATGGACCCTTGACTGCAGTAAAGAAATTTCCAATAACTCGCCTTTCGGAAGGAAATAGGAATCTTTCCACGGAAAATTGATGAATGTTCTAATTATCCTTCGGTGCTGTCGGAATAATTCTTAAAACAGGTTCGAATATAATTCTCTTCTTCTGCTGTGAATCGCCTCTCGAATACTCCCCGAAATTCCTCCTCTTGGGAGACTTTCTTCATCATTACTTCTAATTCAGCTCCGCTCCATTCGAGGAAACTGCTGTTAAGCGGATTTTCCTTTGTGAGTCGAATACGGAACGCTTGCTTCGATAAAAGCGGTAAAAATAATTGTTGCATTAAATATCGATATTTTTCTCTGATGGCTTTCGTATCGAACCTCTGCCGATTTTGGAGTTTAGTATGCACGGGGTGTTTTTAGGGTTTTTTTCCTTAATGGCAAAGAGATTGGTATCTCAGGTCATAGAATCAGAAGAATACTGAGAAGTTTGCTTACTGGTTTATTGTTTTGTCGTTAAATTCTCAAATTCTCCGTACACAATATCTAGTCAATATTCACCAATTGAAATACAAAACTCGAGTGAAATAACATCCAAAAGGAACAAGAAAACGCATTGCAATTTTATGATATTTTTTGTTTCTGCTTTGCTGAAGTCATAGGCAAACAGCAATCTCTATTTTCCATTTCAAAAAATAGCCATTGAAACTTGTAAGACGTGTGCCAAATTCCATGAAAATATCTAATGAATTGATAATGGATATCTTTTTTTTTTCGGAACATGATCAGTCGAAAAGTTCAGGACATTTCAGGTTTATAGAAAATCTCCTTATCAAAGTCAACTAAGGATTCCCACCCTCAAGAATGAAAATCTCATTCTAAAATATTCAGTGAATGTACGAAACCAAGTTGAGCTATATTCTGCTCATTTTAAAGACGAAGATAGCCAGCCAGATCGAAATAAATAAAGGGTGTTTTTTTTAGAGCTATAGAACTTCAAATTGCAATAAAACAACGATGGATTATTCGATTTACATGAATTTTATTTATCCGCAAGATAATCTTGTGGCATTACATTTTAAATATGATTTCTAGCATATGACCTCCACGGCTGGCTCGGATGTAGTCCAATCTGAACGTCCAATTTTCGATGACTTTTTCCAACATTTGTGGCCGTATATCGGCAATAACAAGGCGAATGTTGTCTTCCAAATGGTTAAGGGTTTGTGGCTTATCCGCATAGACCAATGACTTTACATAGCCCCACAGAAAGTAGTCTAGCGGTGTTAAATCACAAGATCTTGTAGGCCAATTCACAGGTCCAAAACGTGAAATTAGGCGGTCACCAAACGTGTCTTTCAATAAATCGATTGTGGCACGAGCTGTGTGACATGTTGCGCCGTCTTGTTGGAACCACAGCTCCTGGACATCATGGTTGTTCATTTCAGGAATGAAAAAGTTAGTAATCATGGCTCTATACCGATCACCATCGACTGTAACGTTCTGGCCATCATCGTTTCTGAAGAAGTACGGACCAATGATTCCACCAGCCCATGAAGCGCACCAAACAGTCAGTTCTTCTGGATGTAACGGTGTTTCGACATACACTTGAGGAATAGCTTCACTCCAAATGCGGCAGTTTTGTTTGTTGACGTAGCCATTCAACCAGAAGTGCGGTTCATCGCTAAACAAAATAAAATGGACGTGATGCGCGATACGTATTCCGCACAGAACCATTATTTTCGAAATAGAATTGCACTATTTGCAAGCGTTGTTCAGGCGTGAGTCTAATCATGATGAATTGCCAAACCAAACTGAAAATAAATCACTTGACAGCTGTTAAATCGGTCGCCCTCTTGAACAGTAATGCCAACTTAAAGTTATATACCTCGAAAAAAACACCCGTTATTTACCACATCTTCAGGGTACTCCGCCTCAAATTCTCAGCCCCAATGAATACCCTCTTTTGAATAAAACAATATGTAACTGTGAGTAACCGCCTTCCCTTCACAAGTCTCCGTGAGCACGTTGCGTCGCTTGAGTTCAGGTCGTCTTAAATGCGAGCGTGCACGAAGATTCGACTCTTGATGGAAAATATAAATATTTATTGTTTTTAAAACATCAATTCCTTGTATTTTTCACATACAAACCAAGTCTCATGCATGTCGATCCATCATTAAAAATAACGTACCAAACGAAATGAAGAGAACATCGCGAAATGACTGATCGGGGAGAAAGAACAGCGTTCCCGAAAATTACCCGTACCATGCAACCACTCGTAAAATTCACGAATCATCGTATGGGGGGTATCGTTCCGAGAGAGAATATGCGGTCTCAAAAATCCCAATTTCCTGATAGAATATCTTTCCCGTAACACCGCGCCAGCCAGCGTACTGGCGCACTCAGGAATTTTATGTCTCCCAAGGAGGCGGCCGCGCAGTAAACATGCAGGAATTCCACTCCTGCGGAGCGATGCTCCCGGAGTCAATTATTTAAATATTCAAATGAACTGCTATCGGGGTAAAGTATGCGATGGGCTGTTGTTCTGGCGTGATACACCCGCAAAAATGGGTCTGCATTAAATTCCCGACCGTAAAATTTGATTTACCGCCCGTTCCATCATTGTCCAATCTCTGGGGCAATTTCGGAGCAACGTTTTATTCTCAACAGGTCCGAATTTTTAATGAGGCAAAAAAAAAGTTAATAGAATCCAGATGGGTTCGGCGAGTGTGTGGATGTTTTCGCTGCGGGTCGGGAAGTGGATGTGATGGTGGAGAGTTGGATGGGAGTTTTCGATGGAACGTGGAAAAAGTTGTTTTAGATTACCTTTTCGGGGGAGTCGTTAATCTTTCTGATAGCATAATATTTGATGGCTCACAGACAATTTTTAATTACGAAAAAAGTACCTCCTCGAGCGGGACTCGAACCCGCAACCTCCGAATCACTAGTCCAGTGCTCTCAACAACAGAGCTACCGAGGAAGTTTCAACTTCTTCGTTATAAACTTCCTCGGTAGCTCAGTTGGTGAGACCGCTGGACTAGTGATTCGGAGATTGCGGGTTCGAGTCCCGATCGAGGAGGTACTTTTTCCGGGATTGAACAAGATTGTCTATTAGCCATCGAATATCGAATATTATGCTATTATGATTAATTTCGGATATAAACCAATTTTTCTGGTTATTCTTTCTTCTTATTTTTGGGGCGGTTGAAAAAATGTTAGTTATTAGATTTGGACCTTTATCGTGCCAATAGTTCACATATGCTGTTTATTTCAATGTGAATTATCGATGTGATCTCAAATCATCATAATATTTGTGAATATCAAACTTCATTTCTCTCTTGAAACCATTTTTATGTTGTTTTATTAACTATAACATAATCACTGATCAAAAATGAGGAAGAGAATCTTAATATACACGCAAAATCTCATACGTTGTTTTTTCCATAGAAATTTCTATGATTCTTATCGTTATCAGATTGAAACTCTGCACCAAGCTAGGAAACACAAAATCTCAACTACGGTGGTTTTTGTAGTAATAGTTTTTAAGATTTTGGTAAATTGATGAACATGATATTTCGTATGGAGCTTGAAATTGTTGTATTACATCCAAAAATGCATTTTCATCTCGATCAAATTTGTAGTTTGGAAATTGTGAGTCGAACCTTATCATTTGAGACCATTTCCTACTCAAAATTCGTAAATTACAAACATTGTGACGAGCTCTGAAAAAATATGATTCATCATATCTTTCTTTGGAAAATCACCCGATATACAAAATATATTTTTCAACAATTGCATAGAGTATCAGTTTCTAGGAAAATATTTTTTCAAGAATGAAAATCCGTTGTCTTCTAGCTCCGATAGTTGTCGAGATACCCTCACTAGACAAAGAATTTTGGCCACCTCTACAGCGGACGGACAAATGTTTTCATTGATTTTTGGATTCTTCGAATTCCAAATCGTCAAGTTGAACCTGACGATTCGTCTACGAAAATAGCAGACCTAAATTATCAGTAAGATTAAAATGACCCGAAAATTTTCCATTGTCATTCTAGTTTCCCGTGAATTACATCTCAATCCCTCGTATTTTGCATTCTCTGCAGAATCCGAAATTGATATCACACCTGGGATCAAGAGCTGATTGTGTGTGTGTCCTTTATACATACCACCTCATTAAAACTTGCCGGCAAAGGGACCGAAAGTAGGTCACTAATTTATACAGGCCAATCTCATCTTTTCCCTACGACCCCTACTTGTTCCGACTCAGCAGGAAAAACTATAATGTTCATCTTTTACTCCCGTGTTTCCCAATTCCTCGGTAACAGTTTCTCAATTCAAATTAGCCTATCTATACTGTTTCGTTACATTTTTTGACATATGATATTGACAAATTCTACCAAAAAATCACTACAAAAGAGACATAACTCTAATTGTATGAAAATTTTGAAGAGGACAACCAAAGCTCATCCTTTCGACGTTAGTTGGAACTATTTTTCTATTCCCAACTTCTACTGATCGTTCAATCGATTTCACAACACCGCACATCATTTTTGTCGAATTTCAAGATGAATGTGTTTTTACTGGTGGGGCCCGTGACTTATTGAGTAAATTGTCACTTGTTTGGTACAGAACTCAAAAATTTGTTAAAGACTGATTTCTTCAGCATAATCATCAAATTCTTTGGGATAACGCGTTTTCGCGGGGATCATTAAAATACTGATGGACGACAGACGAGAATTTTATTGTAGTACACCACTTGAGAACTCAACTGGTCATCACCTCGTAACTTACTCCACCGAACTCTCCTTTTCCAAGTTTGATACCTGGGTTACAAACACAAAATCATATTGTGAACCGTGAATTTCTTCTTCCTTTTCTTATTCTCTAGGTTGTATTTATGCGCAATGGTATGGTGCCTGCACACTAATAAGGGTAGGGAAGAGATATTCTCATTGTATCTTTTTGAGAACCCTGTGAATGAGAAAGTTGTGTGCACAAGTACCACGAAAGGCACTAATGCAGGTACATTTATATCAAGTATTGTGATGACAATTTCGGTTAGACACAGATATTATGTGTAATTAGTTTTTGTCGCCACAATTCTATAGAAAATTTGTTATCTTGAAAATAAAAGGAAATATCGTCATGCAATTTCCAGTTTCTTTGGTTTGTCGAAAATGTGATCTATTTTTGCTCTAACTCTCGTAGTTCCTGAATTCCCTCCATTAGGCGTTGAATTCAAACCACCCTATATAATCCGAAATTAATATAGAGCCTTCCCCCCTTCTAGGTCACTGTTGTCTCCCTGTGATTAATGAAAATTGAAATGACCGCGCGTTTTGCGTGTTTGTGCAGAATCGCACCTGGGATCGAAAAGTCGATTGTAAGCGCCGTATACGCAAACCCTTATAACAGCGAGAACCGAAGCGACATCTGTCTCCAATTAATACCGAAAGGTTCGCAATAATCCGCCGGCCACCTGATCAACCGTTTCTTCTGATCTATACATCCCGCAAATTGGATGAAAAACACACGTAATCAGACTCGCGCGTTCTCTCTGCCCGACCGTGGCGCTAGTATCGTTTCAGGATACTCGTGTGTTTGTGTGTGAAAGCGAACCTTCTTTTATTCATGTTATCCCTTAAATGGGGATGCCCTGCCGTATAAGTAGGCGTTTTAACATTATCATACGGTCGGTATAAATAACCTGAATCGGATTCACGTAATTCTCTGAGTGGAGGTAGATTTAACCTAACTTGGGCTCGGAGTGACGCGCAGTTTTGGGTTTGATGTTTCGTAATGGAATTATGGCAACGGAAACATGATTCTTCTTCTTTTTTCTGTTGGTAGGTTGTCACACAATCGTTTACGGGATCTTTTGATACTCCAACGTCCCATCGGTGGTCTGTCTGTCGGTATCTTTACTATTCGTAAATATTTGCTATTGGTCATGGTGTTCGTTCCACTTCTCCATTCTTTCCAATGCCCAATCAATATTTGGCTATTTGGCGCAACATATACTTCCATCTCTGTGGTTTCTAGGATTTACTTTGTGTTAGAGGTTTTCGGCCTGGTTTCTGCAGTGTATGTTAATATGGGTCTCATTGATGTGGATACTAGAACTGACTTCAGTTCCCATGAGTTTGTTGACCTATATTGTTGAGTTGAGACATATGGCTCTTCTTGTTGTCTTCATATCCTCTCGTCTCTACTTCACTTCTCGTCCCTCTTTCAATTTACGCACCTGATTCATGAGCTGAGAGGAGTTAAAAGAGTCGCCTTGTCGCCTACCATTATTTCTTCACATATTTTCGATCAGTTCACCTAAATTGCGTAGTGCCTCAAATATATTTTTTGGGAAAAAAAAATTAAATTTCAAAAATTTAGGGGTTCATTTAGCCCCGCTACTCACCAGCCAGGTCTGCAATTCCGAGTTGGGATATAATAGAGAGGTATCTGACAAGTTTTCAGCTTGCCTCAAATACCTACCCAAAAATTCGTGCCAGCTCTCGGACTACTAGTTTCATTTCTCGTTGCCAGCCGAAAAAGAGCAGCTAGAACCATTATTCTTGAGCCAAAAGCGTACAGTACTTATGTTATTTATAAATGTAACTTTTTATTTTTCTAAATCTGTCATGTGCGCTGGTATTTATTTTATAACAGTTTTCACCTTTTCATCTCAAACATGCAAAAAAAAATCAATGAGGATACGATATGAGCCATATTTCACATAGTAATCGGAATGATCAATCTGTAATTTGAAACGATATGAGGAATATCTCGATAATACTTTTTTCGATACCTACCTCAAATATGTTTCCAATCCACTGCTTTCCGGACAAAGATAATTGATTGACACAATCGTTAGGATTTACAATGATTGATTGGTTTAGAAAGAGAAAAAGATAACCCCTCCCAGGGAAGCGAAAAACCTTCACTTCACTCAAACGTCAAAAGGGGTCGCTGATGCAAAAAGTGCTGTTTCCGGTCTTCACACATCTGGCATTTACATAAACCCTTGTTTCCTTCTCTGGACTCGCGATAAGGTAGATTTATTTGTTACACAGCAATGATTGAAATATATGTATGTTGAAGTTAGTTTTTAAAATGAATTACTTTCATTTCAGTACCTGAATAAGATATATGTGTCGTCAGCAAAATAACGTTATTATAAATAATAATAAAGTATATTAGGAAATGAATGGTCCTAGAATTGAGCCTTGTGGCACTTCAATAGTATAATTTTTCATCTGTAATCACGTGTCATTCAAAAATACAGCCTGTTATCTATCTAACAATTATGTTACTACTATTTACAAAAAATTGGTATTTTCCCAGCTTTTCCAAAATAACTGTATGCAAACAACTTAGATCTAAAAGAAAAAGTGAGAACGAATACTTTCCCGATTCGAAGCATTTCATTATAACTCATTCAATGAGCCCGGTGCTTTGACAGTGAAAACACGTGTTTTCTTGAAAATTCGTTTCAACTTCGGCAATCAAATCTTCATTAGAGCCGAATGTCTTTCCCTGGAGTACCTTTTAACCGTTTTTGTCGATGGAGCAGAGTCTGAATAACTCTTATCAAAAGTACAAGAAAGATTGCTTTACTAATACAGTTTTTTTATATATTTTCGAAACAAGAACAATTGTAGCGTCCCTTATAAAGGGTGTTTTTTTTTAGAGCTATAGAACTTTAAATTGCAATTAAACAACGATGGATTATTCGATTGACATGAATTTTATTTATCCGTAAGATAATCTTATGGCGTTACATTTTAAATATGATTTCTGGTATATGACCGCCACGGCTGACTCGGATGTAGTCCAATCTGAACGTCCAATTATCGATGACTTTTTCCAACATTTGTGGCCGTATATCGACAATAACACGGCGAATGTTGTCTTCCAAATGGTCAAGGGTTTGTGGCTTATCCGCATAGACTAATGACTTTACAGAGCCCCACAGAAAGTAGTCTAGCGGTGTTAAATCACAAGATCTTGGAGGCCAATTCACAGGTCCAAAACGTGAAATTAGGCGGTCACCAAAAGTGTCTTTCAATAAATCGATTGTGGCACGAGCTGTGTGACATGTTGCGCCGTCTTATTGGAACCACAGCTCCTAGACATCATGGTTGTTCAATTCAGGAATGAAAAAGTTGGTAATCATGGCTCTATACCGATCACCATTGACTGTAACGTTCTGGCCATCATCGTTTTTGAAGAAGTACGGACCAATGATTCCACCAGCCCATAAAGTGTATCAAACATTCAGTTTTTCTGGATGTAACGGTGTTTCGACATACACTTGAGGATTAGCTTCACTCCAAATGCGACAGTTTTAATAATAATAATAATAATAATAATAATAATTTATTAATCCTCTGAGACAAATAAATGTATAGGATAAGTCATACAGATAAAAAGAAAAATTATTCAACTAATCACTATTACATCATTGAGGTAATCATTTACAGTATAATAACATCTATTCACTAATAACTTTTTTACAATTTTCTTGAACTTACTAAAAACAAGAGATCTAATATTGTGAGGCAAATGGTTGTATAGTTTAACACATTGATAAATAGGAGATTTTTCTAACTTTGTTGTTCTGTGCTTGGGAACATACAATGTTCTCTCACTTCTGGTTCCGTAGTTATGAAAACTAGACAATTGTATGAATTTTCCCTCATTCTCCTTCACATATAGTAGACATTTCAAAATGAAAATTGACGATAAGGTCATAATATTGTTTTCTATAAATATGGGTCTACACGACGAACGTGGAGGTATGCTGAATATCATACGTAAAATACGTTTTTGTATTATGAAAGCCCTTCCAACATCCGAAGAGTTTCCCCACAGTAGTATATTATACGACAGGTGGCTATAGACCATGCTATAATATATATTTATTAACGATTCTAAAGGAAGTAGGGTTTTCACCCTATTTATGGCAAAATAAGAACTGTTCAGTTTTTTGCATACAGAATCAATGTGCATACCCCATTTTAAATTATTATCGAGGTGAATGCCAAGAAATTTAGTACCACTCTTAGATAGAATAGCACTATCCAAATGACGAATCACCAGCTCACGATCACTATGGATAATTGTGAAATGGATACATTCGGTTTTATCGATATTAATCATTAAATTATTCTTATGACACCATTTCACAAAGCTCTGTAGTAGAAGCTCACAGAGAGCCTGAAGTTCCTCGAATGTTGGGGCCGAAACTACTACCGAAGCATCATCAGCGAAGAGACTCAACTTTTGTTGAGACCCTCCTATCGAAGACGAAAAGCGTCTACACGTTAGCAAATCCAAGAAAATTACTCTTAAATTTACAGGGAGATCATTGATGAAGAGCAAAAATAAAAGAGGCCCAAGGACGGATCCTTGTGGCACTCCTAGATTAAGATCGTGCTCGTCTGATAGACAGCCTTCAACTTTTACAGATATGGATCTACCCTCGAGATAGCTGCGGACCCAATCCAAAAATACACCTCGAAAACCCAAATTGTAACACTTGTCAACTATAAATTGAAATGAAAGACTATCGAATGCTCGCGAGAGGTCAAAAAATAAACCTGCTACATACAAGCCATTGTCAAGACATTCATACACATAATTAATAAAGGAAACTGCAGCTGTTTCCGTTGAGTGACCCGATCTAAAACCATGTTGGGCATTATCGAGTACATTGAATTTGTCAAGATATTTGATCATTCTGTTGAACACAATTCTTTCGAACACTTTAGAAAATATACTAACAATAGAAATAGGTCTATAATTCATTATACTATTTATATCATTTTTTTTTAAGATTGGAACAACTAAGGCCTTTTTCAGAATAGTAGGAAAAATGCCAGAACTTACAGAGAGATTAATACAGTGAGTGAAATGTCCACAAATATCTGAGCTTATCAAATTCAGAATTCTGGCAGATATAGAATCAGCTCCTGCACACTTATTGTTTTTTAGTAACTTTATTACATCAGCAACTTCACACTCAATCACTGGATAAAAGAAAAATGTTGTATTCAGCATTACTGCAGAAGTACATGAGGAAGACAAAGATCCCCCATAGTATAAATGAAGAGTGGTTTCGGTTACCGTTGAAAAATAATTGACAAAAATTTGTGATAATTCGTTGGGATCATTATGCAAAACACCATCAACGAGCAGTTCAATACTTTCATTTGGTTTTCTCCTCCTGCCAGTTAAGTTATTTACAATGGACCATACTGTTTTATTTTTATTGTCTGATCTGCCAATAAGGTCATTATGGAATTTCAACCTAGTATTTCTGATAAGCGAAATATACTCGTTTTTGGTTTTTTTGTACAAAGAATAAGTGCTCTGACTCTTTAAATTTGAGTGCAACCAGTGCAGATTCATTAGATTGCGCTTCGCTATGACTATCTCAGGAGTGATCCATATATTTATTCTATGATTGCCCGTTGCCAATTTCACCAAAGGACAGCAAGATTCAAATGTACTCCGAATCGCATCAACAAATGTTTGAAAACATTGATCTACATCAACAATTTCATAAATATCATGAAAATCGTAAATTGACATTTGAAAAACAAAATTGTCAATATTTTGTTGACTCAAGTTTCTAACCAATTTTGAACCACCCTGTGTATTCATATGAAATATGTTATTAAATTCAACCAAGATAGCACGGTGGTCACTTATAAGAGGTTCAAAAACTTTTACATTAGAGTCAGATAAATCTGCGTTTGTTAAAATATAGTCGACTTTTGAAACAGATGTACGACCAGTGATGTCAGTAAATACTCTCGTAGGATCTTGTGACGAAATTTTTAAATCAAAACAACAAATCAAATCCATAAAGAGCTTACGGTTAATACATTCAGATTTCAGAAAGTCGATGTTCAGGTCACCACACACAAAGATAATGTCAACCAAATTAGAAATATAGTTTAGAGCATCCGTTAATCTATCAAGAAAAACTTCAAATAACAATAACAATAACAATAACAATGGATCTGCGTGCGCTGTTGTACTAATTTCTAATTTGAATAGTTGTTGATGTTATCTTGCCGGCTATGTATACACATCGCTCTGTTGTATAAATTAACTGGAGCGATGTACGTTTTGTATCACTGATGAGCTGTGACCCGAAATCGCGCTTGCTATGGATGTTACATCTTTCGCCCGACACGAATCTATGCCGTATGCAGGGGATATATCGTGTGCGGAGGACCAAAATTGAATGTCTTGTACGGAATTGTTTCTGAATATGGAACGTTGTTGTTCGAATTATGTTTTGATCATATCGCCCTGGGGAATGAAAGGATGCAAATTCAAACTTCAGTTTGTAGGGTTCACACAGTGATGGATTGGTCTTTTTTTTTTGGTTCTCGTTGTTATACCTGACACTATCATTTTATCACAATGTCTGTAATTTTAGAATGATGAGCCGGGAATAGTTATCAATAAATAAGTATACTGCACTGATTATGTTCGATCGAGATTAAAATTTTAGTTTGGATATTGGATGACAATTTAATGTACATTGTACAATTTTGCGTTGATCGCTCTATTAGAAACATAGAAACTTCAAAAAGAATATCTGAAAAAATCACAAAACCGAAATAGTATATTCTAAAACAAGTTGCAGAATGGGCTCCTATTCCAACACGAATGCGAAATTCGAACGCATAAGTGTTGGAATTGCCTTCTGCAACGAGTATTAGACGATATTTTCTCTATTTCAGTAATGTTTTATGAAATATTGTCGAAATTCAATGAAAAATTCAAATTAAACATCCTAATGACATTTGTATTGTATCTTGGCAGTTGGTGTGACTGTTACGAAAATTGACAGATTACGGAATTTCAATTTGAATCGTACGTTTCGAATTTTGAAATAATTTATAATTACGCATTAAATTCGTGATTTATGTCTGACGAAATCGATTTAACACCACCAGAATTAAGAGAAATTTCAAATAAAGTTGCAAATCATATCACTATATACAAATTATATTACATTGACAATTTGACGTGTGTTGAATTTTGATAGGATTGGAAGTCTGTGTAGGCAACCACAGAACGAAAAATATAACTGAAAACAATGCTGTAATGAGTTCATTACAGCACTGTTTTTAGAACTGTAATGAACTCATCACGATTCTGAAAAAGAGAAAGTTTATTTCAATTTACAATAATATCATGAGAACCATAAAATATTTAAGAAAGAAGAAGTACTTCCATATAAGACTCTTCAGCGCTTACAAGTTCATGTTAAAAATTTGATCCTGTATGGAAGTGAAAACATGAAAAGGGCTTTCTCAGAATTGTACATGTTTATACAAAAAAAAATTACATTGGTTTTCGAAATTTGGTCAGTTAAATGGTTCTGTAGACTGCCAATGGCATACTCCTTGTAGCTGACCCTATATGCGGTCTAAAATGAGCATTTGTCGAGTCTTCCTTCTTCCGGTTGGGTAACCTATGCCACATAAGCAGAATATTCCGTGTACGAGGAACAAAAATTGAATATCTTATGTGGATTTCAATTTCGAACACATAACATTATCATTAAAATGTCAGATAACATTACGCCTTTGTATGTTTACGCTTTGTGGCTCCGTGTTATTTTCATAAAGGGAGGCTAACAATGCGGTTCAACAGTAAAGGGTATACTGGCATTATTTACATTTATTGATATAGTAATTTTAACACCGGGGTTGCGTGTCGTTCGTAATCAGATAGACATCAACTTTCACGTCGTATTTTTTTCCGATGAATTCATAAGAATTTGGTAATTTCTTATTTGTGGCCTTCGTGGTGGAGGTCAAGTTCGAGGTTATATAATTTTTTCGCTATAGTTTCAATTGAACTCACCACCACTGGGCTATTCATGTTCTGCTCTGGATTTAACAACTGTCATCTGAAGCGCCATATGTTTAGTTGAAGAGTTAAAGGGTAGCATTTTAACAATATGGATAATGGCAAGGTCCAAGCATTATATTGAAACAAAAATTTTATCGAGATTCTAAATGAAGATATATTCACTATTACTTTTTTTCCTTAACGTTCTAATATAAGTTTTCTTCATTACTTCTTCTCATTGTTAATAGTGTTGGAGTTAAAGTTATCATACTTTTGTCGATGGAATCTTCATTGAAAAAAATTTTTTCCAATATTGGTTACAAAATTCATCCTCTACACAATCTGGATTCATTTCATATTTGGTGAACATAATTTAAGTAGATAAAGGAGCGTTCCCGATTTCCCTAAAGGTTACCATCCACTCCCATTCCTATCGGAACAAAACACAAAACTTTTCTATAAATCTGGAGTATCTTCAACTTTCGTGGAACTATCCAGAATTATTTCGAGTCAGTTGACTGGAGTGGAGTCCGGGGAGTTCTCAACCGGGAATTATTAAAAATATGCAGTTTTCGGTGGCTCCGGCGGTGGTGTAATCAGAGCCCGCACAGAAAAAAAATCAAAAACTCTTGAATACACATTATTCCGTCTAGAGCGCAGAGGGCCTTGACGCCCGTTCGCGATACGAGGGCACCATGAAGGATCTCCGCGCCCGACAAAGGACAACCTTTTTCCATTAGCGTCGGCTGGAAATTTATGCATGAAATATTTGAATTTCATTCGTTCATAACGTCCGGATTTGCATGATAATAATTATTGTAGGTTGCCTGGGCGCATTCGCCCGCTTCGTCACGGCTACACGCCATTATTCCCAGATTTCGATTCATTATACATATATTTCAATTACAGCGTGATTTACATCGTCGCGGGCGATGGAACCGTTATTTAGGAATTGAAATTATCGGGCGAGCTTGTTCAATTAACGGGCGAAGCGGCCTCCTTTGATTTTCTGTGATGGGTCGCGTTGATAGGACTATCGCAATGTTTGCCCTGAGTACTAGATGTCAGGGGATCCGCGTTCTCCTAAGCCGAAGGTCGGGAGTTCGAACCTCGGGTCAGGAAAAAAATTTACTTTGGGTTCTACTTAATAGTGCGAGCTTTAAGCTTGTTAGAAGTCTCACGGAGACCTAGGAAAGTCAGAAATGTATTTCGCAAATTTCGATACAAGCATCCAACTGATTAACAAATTGGTGATATTATGCAGAAACTTCAAGAAACTGTTGAGTACAAGATCGAGAAAGACGTCGTCAATTTGCTCGAGTTGGTCGTTCAAAAAAAAAAATTTTCCTACAACTGCTATGAAAAGTAGCGTTTTCTGCATAGCTTACTCAATTGCAAAACTATGTATTGCTCATACTGTGGGAAATATTATTTCTCACGGCACTTTGCCCACACCTCGCTTGGTAGACCAATGAAATTGGGCTTTTGAGTCGTTTCTATGGAAACGCAATAAATTAGCACATACTGTCAACGAAGGCCATTTTGATTTGAATCAAGTCCATTACTTGAATTATCGACATTTGTGCAGTTATAGGAAAAGTATAGTGTGCAACATGTGGAGAAAATCCTTTCCATACTCGCGATAAAAGTTGGACTTTCCCCACTTGTTGCACAATATACTATCATTGGTGCTGTACTTGATAGTGTTGCAGTGGACCCAAATAAGTTGATTTCCCAAAGTCAAGTGTATGGCGTACTATGCACAAAGATTTAGCATTGATGGACCAAAAGGTTCAATTGACTCTTAAATTGCTGCCACAAGATCATTCCAAACGTCGGTACAACAAAAAATATTTTCATAAATTCATCTTTTCAGACGAAGCACATTATAAGTTCAGTGGCTACTTCAATAAACAAAACTGCCGTATTTGAGGATGAGGAATATCCTCGTGCTATCCAAGAGAGGTCAACGCATCCACCAAGAGTCACTGTTTGATGCCTCATTGGCGTCTAGTCGTGGGATTAGTCCGAACTTTTTTGCAAAATGATGCTTGAAGAGCCATCATAACCTTCAAAGATATCAAATATGACACAACTTCCTTTTATGGACAAAATTGAAAAACATTAATATTGAGAGCATGTGGTTTAACCAAGAGGGGGCTACCCAACATATATCCAGAGAACCTTTGCAGTTACCGCATACAAAGTTTTCAGACCGGGATATTTTCAGATTCGGTGACGTGAATTGGTCTTCAAGGTCCTGTTATCCTCGATACGTTGAAGCATTGAAAGCAGAAATTATTTTGAGTCGCAACTAAGCCAGAATGTGATTGAAAATGTTGATGAGAGAATCAGCTGATGTAGAAACGCAAGAGATGGTAGATATCATTATCAAAGTATGAATGGCAAACATAAACAAAAATAAATGAGAAATTTTTCAGTTTCAATTCAAATTATGTGTCTTCTGATTATTTACTTTCGAAAACTCTAATTGAAAGACCCTCTCCGTAAACATTCATACCTATATATTGAATTATTCATCTTATTTTAAGGAGCTATCACTTCGCTAAAATGTAATTTTCGAATGTTGAGTCGGGAATGGTCTCAAACAATAAGGATCAACTTACTTGTGGCGAATCCTTCCACAAATTTTATTCTGTCTGACTAGCCGGGCGTATAATAATAATAATAATATAGTATACACTATTACTTTCGAGAGGAAGCACATAGAAATTTTAATTTTTCATAGAACTATTCAAGAAGAATATAAAAAAAAATTCCCCAATATTTTAATGGCCACAAAACTGAAGGGATTGATATTTTTATTGTTCATATGAAATAACAATTCAAAGCTGTGCGAAATTTCAAGCTTATCACATCATGAAAACCATATAAAATTTGAGAAGAATATTAGAAAAGAACTTCAAAGTATTTCAGTAATCACAGATTATATCGAGGTTAAGATTTTGCGTGCTTTTGAGCGCTCGTCATTCATGCGTCCATTGCACCCTTGTAAATGTATATAGGTTAACATTTCACACCCTTTCATTTTTAAATATTTCAAATTCACAGTAAACCTCTGTAATAATGTTTGAAGTAACTACATCTCCTGGATACGTGTTGTTACTTCAAGCTATTAACACGTATTTATCCATATTCGATGATTCGCGCGATGAACATCATCGCGAGAAATGGATCTGTTATTGCAAAATTATCATGCCAGCTTGTTTAATTATTCGACGGAGCGGCCACCTTTGATTATCCATGATGGGTGGCATCGATACGAGTATCGCAATGTTTGCCCTGAGTGCTAGATGTTCAGGGAACGGTAATGCCCCTTTTGATCACTGAAACCGACTGATAATAAAGCGAGTTTTATTTCGACCTCACTTCACATCCCATTTGTAATATCCCAAAGCCAGAATTCCAGAGAAGCGTGAATAGACTGTGCGGTTTGAGGAAATGGTAGTGTAGCTTAGCTTGGTTTGCTCTCTTGGTTTATGTCTTCGAATATAAACCTCTAGGATCAATTGAGTGGAAGAGATACGCCACGAAGCAATTGTCTTGTGAATATTGTGGAAGTTTATCACTGTTTTCAGATAATGGGGTCAATATTTACTTACTGAATTTCAGCTGAAACAGATATCTACTCCAGGATTATGGAATAGCAATTATTCAAGAAATTTACGAATAATGAGAATTGATCAATCGAAGACCATCTAAGCGATTGCTGAAATTCATTTTGTTGTTGAGTTGGCATAAGCTTCTTACTCATGAAGTTTGACCTTCAACTATAATTTTCTTATTTTGTCAATTATACTTAAGTTTGTTCTGTTTGTTCTGTCATGGTATTATATGATTCATCGAAAATACAAAAGTTATGGGAAAAAACTTTTGGACTTCGCATTACAAATGGACTTCTGGTCAAACCCACAACAAATTATCAACTTTTTTTTTGTTCAACTTTCTAATAGTTTGAACTTTGTAGTGACCGTTTCTAGTTTATAGAATATAGAGGAGTAATAAACATAGATAGAGGGAGCATATGTCATTTTCAGTGAGCAAATTTTGTCCCCAACATGAACTATCAAATTTGATATGAAGCGCGCGGAAATGAAAACATATCAGTGATACGATATTTCACTCTATTTGCGAGTTTCTCCACAAAGAACGCACTTCTTACGTCCCAAAGTGAATCAACGTTTCATATTTACTCCAAATATATTGAAATAAATACCTAAATATATCTGAAATTCAGAAAACAAACATCAAGCGCGCCAATCGACGTGAAACAACCGATGACACAAGGAGAGCAAAAGTTGCCAAACCTTGGATTTCAGCAGGTAGATACAGAAAATAAAAATTATTCTGCTTATTAAAAATTCGACAATGAGGGAAAATATTGGATTCCAAATATTCAAATTTGGATATTTAATCGGCTATCACTCAAATAAATATATTCCATTCAATATAATATACATTCATAACGATGTAGTAAAATTCTGGATTTGAAAATACAGGGTGGCCATTTGAAAACGAAACAGACGAGATTACAGACGAAATAAAGTTTTTCGATAGAAATGCTCGGACAGGTCGATTTCTGTTTCGAGGGGGACAACTTAAGATGTAGGTTACGGACGCATAGCGCTTCAACCCTTGCTACTACAACCCTCACCCCCAAATTTTGAATAGGGAAGATGGGGTGAGTGATACCTCATTTGAAAGGTATTTTTATACTGATTGCAGCACAGTAATTGTTTTTTCATTTTATGCATTAGTTCTCGAAATATTCTTAACTAAGTATTTGAAAATGAAGTGGTGTTTTCATGGCACTTGTAGTGTTTTGTGAAAAATCGACATTTTGAGCTTCAAAACAACCATGACTGTGGCTTCCTTCCTAACTAACTATTATGAATAGCATGAATATTTCGAGAACTAATGCATAAAATGAAAAAACAATTACTGTGCTGAAATCAGTATAAAAATACCTTTAAATTGAGGTATCACTCACCCCATCTTCCCTATTCAAAAATTGGAGGTGGGGGTTGTAGCAGCAAGGGTTGAAGCGCTATGCTTCCGTAACCTACATCTTAAGTTGTCCCCCCCGAAACAGAAATCGACCTGTCCGAGCATTTCTATCGAAAAACTTTATTTCGTCTGTAATCTCGTCTGTTTCGTTTTCAAATGGCCACCCTGTATATCACAATCCGACAACGTAATCTAACCATGTTGGGGACATAGTATAAATTGCTTATACTCACTCTATCTATGTTTATTACTCTATGGAAAGAACAAAGCGTTGTGAAAAATTATGTTGTCATAATTTGAATGCTTGATTAATGATTATACAAACAATTATTTTTGTATCCCCATCCCAATTTCTTCACTGATTTAACATTATTTCTAGTCACAAATGCAAAATATAAAAATATTGAATGAATCTCGCAAAAGTGGAGGTTTCATCACAATTGCCTCAAAAACGCTCGATTTGTAATTCCCAATATCTGTATTTCCAATAATGAACAGAGTATATTCCGTTAAAATAATAATATTTTCAAGCTGAATTAGTCGAAACCAATAGAATGCTTCAATTTGCATCGGGGTAAAATTGCCACACCATTTGCATGCTAGTCGTTGGAATGAATGAGCTAATTTTCAATAATTTGCATAAAATTTCGGCTCATTCGTCTGCCTCCGATGAGGTTCATTCGAAATTCATAGCTAACTATCACAGTATTGGAAAAAATATATGCAGGACTAGATAATGAAATGTTCAACGAATTCATGACGAAGAGAATATGCTATCGAATTTCAATCAAAATCGAAATTTGTTGCTCTGTAGAATTTTATCGGTATCTTCTTCTTTTAATAGTTCTTCTATAGAAGATTAGCATCAACCATGACAAATTCGTCCAGAGTGAAATAACAGTTTAGACATTTATCTAGGAGTGTTTTCTCTTTCCTCCTCTTTTTCCTTTATGATCAACTGGAAAAATTGATACTGATCACCCTTCAATAAGTCTATGATGTAGGCCGTTTTCCCCATTTTAAAAGATGATGATAGCTCTATATTTGCATTATCAAGGTCTAGCACTCTCTCATTCGACACCTTATACGTCCAAGAAATCTTGAGGATTCTGGGAAAGACTGCAGTTTATTCCAAATAAAATTAAAAATTATTGAGACTACACAAGACATAACGTATAGTTGTAACCCAAAGTATTCAAAATTCTTGGATTGTATATTGAGCATATTTCGAAATGAATAATATTCAGAATAGACGCATGTCGTATCAATAACTTATTATATCTGAGAGGAATATCATTACTTGTTGCAAATTGGCGAAGGAGCCCTAGTTATAGGCTGCTTTTCGAATTACTTTTATGTTCGTCCTATTAATTCAAGTCGATTTTTTCAGAATGGAGGTGCCAAAGATGGATTAGACATGAACGTGGGACCAACCTGGCAAAAGGGATATACTGGTAAAGGTGTAGTCGTTTCAATTTTAGATGATGGAATTCAAACTAACCATCCGGATCTAGCCCAGAACTACGTAAGTGATATTCTCTTACATTTGGTGTTTTATTTTTCATACGGAGATAAGAAATAGAAATATGTCCTCATATTTGGACAACTGGATTCATTGACACTACTGAAGAGTTTTCTAAAATACATAGTGTTCCTAAATTGGAGGTAAAAAGGAAAATGAGAGAATCTTTGGATAATTAAAAAAAATCCTATAAACTAGGGATTGCGAACGTTTTGTTTACGACATACAGGGTGTTTAATTTTTTTTCATCAAGTTTTTTATCATAGCATCTTCCCTTTACAAGATATTCAACCTAAATTTGGCATAGGTATTCCAATTTAAAGTTTTCACAACATGTGATATGCTAATTTTGAATGCAAATCTACAGGGTGGTATTTTTTCTGGAGCAGTGTCCGTTTCTTTCCTCCAGAACTTTTTGGGTGGACCACAGTATTTTAAGAGGTCCTTACTACTGTTCATCATGTCAAATATTCTTTGAATTATAATAAGTAGTTTGAAATGTATTTCAGTAAAATGGATTTCCAGTGACGTTATTTAGAAGGCCGTATCTCCGTAGGGAGGGCCGCTAGGAAAAGAAATTATGGGAACTTGTCATCTTATTTTTTTATGTTTTATCTGAATCCGAGAGATTTCCCACATTTTCCCGGACAGCCTGTATATGCTTATTGAAATTTACCTGTTGATCTAGATGTTTGGCATGTTTAAACCAGGGGATCTCTAAGATATCGGTTATTTGTACACTTTGCCGTAGTAGAAAGTTCCCAAAATTGGTGCCGTTCTTCCAAGAGATGCGCAGCCCATGACGCCATCTATCGGCGTTAGTGACAAAGAGTCACTAAATGACTGGTAAAAGTTTGGAGATATTTACTGTTGAAAATACGAATCGGCGATCGTACACCCTGTATCACATCTGACGTAAGCGATCGCTAAGCCGTCAGCCTCTCCTCCCATAGAATACGCATCATCCTCATCGGAAACTACTCAATTAACGCTCGTATCTCTCGCCTCCACGCGGAAAAAAAAGCTTAATTTTCGCTCGACCGAGCTTCCTCGAATTAATTCCAGATTTGCATCGGCAACATGTAAATCCACGGCCCGCTTTGTTCGCGCGAAATCAGACGGGGGCTCATCAAGTAAGGGCTGCTGCTGCTAATCAGGCCCGGAACGAGTACTACCGAAACCGCAAATTAGGAGGAGTTATACAGATACGGCTCATTTATTTTTCAGGACCCCCTGGCGAGCACGGACATCAACGGCAGCGACGACGATCCGATGCCCCAGGACAACGGCGATAACAAGCACGGCACTAGATGCGCTGGCGAGGTTGCAGCGGTCGCCTACAACCAGTTCTGCGGCGTTGGCATTGCGTACAATGCGAGCATAGGCGGTAAGTTGGGAATCTTTCTTTTTTTTGCGAGAGCCTTATGGCGAATTGAAGCGTTGACGTTGATGTTGATTAGCTCCGGGATCTTTAGGGATTCTGGGTGGTTTCATCGACAGCATGTTGGTTTTTTTCGGCAAAAGTTGTAGAGAAAGGTGCATTCCTATTTTCTTTTAGAGCAATATCTCAGAACCTCTTTTTAGGTAGAATTTACCGCTAATTTTGTAAGAAGACACGTTATCTGAAAAGAACTTAATATTATAATTTCTAATGGATTTTTTTGAGAGCTTGAAAACTTCAAATAATATCTAATAAAAAACAAAAATATTGTTGGGATGAATATTTGTTGTTATAATCTGATAGATCATTTCATTGCATAAATCTTTAAATATACTAACGGACAAAGAAACTGCAACACCCAGAAGGAGGGCTTTTAGTTTTGAATTTTCTTGGTAAAACATAGATAGTACAGCAATGAGTAAATTATTGAAATTTGGAGGAAAACACGAAGGGTTTTCAATTTTTTTAATAAATTTGTTAATAATGTGTTTGCCAACCGCGGTTATCTATACACTCTCCAACACGTCTCGGCATTGATGCAATAAGATGGTCTTTTTCTTCTTGAGGGATACTATCCCATGCTACCTGTACTTCATGTCTCAGAGTGGCCAAAGTCCGTGGGGGCTACGGTAAATTTCCAAGCCTTCTACCCATGATGCCCCAAACATGCTCTATGGGCGGAAGATCGGGGGATCTGGGCGGCTGCAGTCCAAAAGACCTTATCCGACAGTAAAACATTCGGACAGTTACAGGATGGCATTGTTCTCCTAACCACTCATCATCCAAAGATTGAGTTGTCGCAAATCGGTTTCTATTGGCCATAAGTCTAAGACTCTCGAACTTCATTTGTGGCCCTTCGACGTTCGGTGCCTACTCTTTTCGATTTTGGTCATTATCAAACCCACTTGACAACATCTCATAACAGTAGTTAGATTTCTGTTCGTATGGTTAGCAAATTCTCGAAATGACAACCCTGCCTCCCGTAAACCAATAATTCGACCTCTTTCAAATTCACTTAGGCTTTCTCGAGGCAATAACGTAATGCGCCCTCTCTCTAGGCATTACGTTGTTTTATCCCGAGATCGCTGGTGGACTCATCAGTTGGATTATCCAACGATCTCTGCCCAAGAAACGCTCTTTCACAACATCGTGGAGAGGCGACTCTGCACAAATTCGGTGATTCTTTATGAACCTACCGATGCCTCGCTAGAGAGTGACGCGAACCAACGGCAACGCCACCTTTCGGGCATTCAGAGTCACTACAGAAAAAATCCTTGAGCAATCAACTTATTCTCCAGATCTGGCCCTCAGTTATTACTGGCTTTCTGCAGACCTCAAAAAAATACTCCATGGAAAGAAATTTGATTCTAATGAGGAAGTGAAGTGAATATAGAGGTTGAAGCCTATTTCAGAAGCAAAGGCGAATTTCCCTACAGAAAGGATTTTGAAAAGTTCATATAGGATCGGACGATTATATACAGGGTGTCCCGTAAAGACCGAGTCAAACCGAGGGAGCATGTAGATCAAAGGATAACCCACCTGCTATGACTAAATTTCCATTATAAAAGTCTTACCGTTTTCGAGATATTTTTTTTTTGATCGACATTCTCCCTCGGTTTGACGTGGTCTTCACGGGACACCCTGTATATCACTCTTGATGTTGACTATTTTGACAAATAAAGCCGAATTCATAAAAAAAAATTGTTTTATCTGGGTAAATCCGGGATTTACTGAGTGAAATTTTAACATGCTTTCAAATAAATAACCACTCCTCACCTTGTATATCTGGGAGAAACTGGGTTAACATTCCAGAGAAGAAACATACCAAAACCTCCTTCGTTCTAATTTTCAATGAAGATATCACACTCCCGTTAAAACTAGACGAGTTTCCCGGACGAACCTCATGGGATAAACCCTGCACCTTGAACCTTATTTCCTCCTTTTCCCCGGCATAATTCTAATCGCCAAATACCAAAAACGAGAACTGATGGTACGTACGGAGAGTAAAACCATTCCATTCCCGGACGGTGAAGAAAAAGCATCTTTTTATGAAGGTCGACAAATTATTAGCGTCTAAAGAATTTCACATTAACCGCGTCTGGAGGCCAATTCTCCTCCCTGGCACGGGAAGTATCTGGCGTTTCCTTCCGCATCCAGGTCGTATTATTGATAACGCGGCTCCAGAATGTAATCGTCCCTCGGGATGTTTAACGTCCAACGGGAACGGCGCGCTACAGATAGGTACACCGTTGGAACGGAACGAATATGGAACTTTCGAATTCATTTAATTCAGGCTTTCCCGAGACCGTGTATCTTTACGAGACCGGGGTGTATAGCTGTAAATTTGAAATACCCTCTCCTTTGTTTCATTTCGTTCCTTGGAAAAATTAGGACAGAGCGTAACGATTGTTACTATGAAACTGCTCCCTTGGGGCTTATTTAGTTGGGATATCAGGTACCGGATAGGAGCTCTATAACTCTGAGCAGGTAGAAATATCTACACATTATGGACATTATTTTTCCTTCGCTGAATTCAACGCCCGGATTTAATGTTCGAATCTCTGACAATTCCGCTCACGTATAACAATTCCCAGTTTTTAGTACGAAAATCGTAGTTTACTATCGGCTAAATGGGATGGAACAAAGATGCAAGTAGATTGAAAATAGGATAAATTACGTTGCCATAACAACGCTAGCATTTATTCAGTGATCCAATAATACATAGATACACCCTTGAGATGTCGTGCAGTGCAGAGCATTGACCCCAACATTAGAGAGAGAAAGATTGAGCCATATACGATAATAATGGTTTAACGTCTGTGTGAAAATAATATCACGGCTTGCATTTTGAAAAATGTACCTCCTCGAGCGGGACTCGAACCCGCAACCTCCGAATCACTAGCCCGATGCTCTAACCAATCGAGCCAGCGAGACCGGGGTGTATAGCTGTAAATTTGAAATACCCTCTCCTTTGTTTCATTTCGTTCCTTGGAAAAATTAGGACGGAGCGTAACGATTGTTACTATGAAACTGCTCCCCTGGGGCTTATTTAGTTGGGATATCAGGTACCGGATAGGAGCTCTATAACTCTGAGCAGGTAGAAATATCTACACATTATGGACATTATTTTTCCTTCGCTGAATTCAACGCCCGGATTTAATGTTCGAATCTCTGACAATTCCGCTCACGTATAACAATTCCCATTTTTTAGTACGAAAATCGTAGTTTACTATTGGCTTAATGGGATGGAACAAAGATGTAAGTAGATTGAAAAACGGATAAATTACGTTGCCGTAGCAACGCTATCATTTATTCAGTGATTCAATAATACATACATACTCCCTTGAGATGTCGTGCAGTGCAGAGCATTGACCCCAACAATAGAGAGAGAAATTTTGAGCCATATACGATAATAATGGTTCAACGTCTGTGTGAAAATAATATCACAGCTCACATTTTGGAAAATGTACCTCCTCGAGCGGGACTCGAACCTGCAACCTCCGAATCACTAATCCGATGCTCTAACCAATCGAGCCATCGAGACCGTGTATCTTTACGAGACAGGGGTGTATAGCTGTAAATTTGAAATACCCTCTCCTTTGTTTCATTTCGTTCCTTGGAAAAATTAGGACAGAGCGTAACGATTGTTACTATGAAACTGCTCCCCTGGGGCTTATTTAGTTGGGATATCAGGTACCGGATAGGAGCTCTATAACTCCGAGCAGGTAGAAATATCTACACATTATGGACATTATTTTTCCTTCGCTGAATTCAACGCCCGGATTTAATGTTCGAATCTCTGACAATTCCGCTCACGTAAAACAATTCCCAGTTTTTAGTACGAAAATCGTAGTTTACTATCGGCTTAATGGGAAGGAACAAAGATGCAAGTAGATTGAAAAACGGATAAATTACGTTGCCGTAGCAACGCTAGCATTTTTTCAGTGATTCAATAATACATAGATACACCCTTGAGCTGTCGTGCAGTGCAGAGCATTGACCCCAACATTAGAGAGAGAAAGATTGAGCCATATACGATAATAATGGTTTAACGCCTGTGTGAAAATAATATCACGGCTTGCATTTTGGAAAATATACCTCCTCGAGCGAGACTCGAACCCGCAACCTCCGAATCACTAGTCCGATGCTCTAACCAATCGAGCCACCGAGAAAATTGCAATTCCAACGCAAGAAGAACCCTTCTCCCAGAATCGAATGTTAGTCGTATGTAAAACCTTACGAACTGAATATATAGTTTGCAAGGGTTTTTGGAAAGTTATGAAAGTTAACCTGTTTTCCCCCATTCATTTATAGTTTTCCAAAAATATGGATTCAGAAGAATCTACTATGAATATAGAAAATTTTAAATTATATTAAATATCATACTTTTTTGAAACCTAACCAAGATTAGCATTAATTTCCTCGCATACCCAAAAACTCCTTAAAATTAGTTTAAAGAACAATGTAAACAAAAAACGATGCTAAAGCCAACCTCATATCTGTCAAGTGGTAACAACAATCGGCCATACATTTTTGGAGACGTTCTCGGGAGTTGGCATCTAACCACTGTTTCCTACAACGGTCTGTTTATTTGGACGGATCACTTCCTTAATTTCTTCCTGTGTTCGGGGCTTCTGCTCGTTAACATCCATCTTCAGGTGACCCAAAAAAAAATTATTGCCAAAAGGCATGTCGAACAAGTTTAACTCTTTCAGGGGTGTGAGATGTTCATAGAGCCTCATAGTGCTTTCTGTCACAAGGTCTGTATTCTTCGAATTTCGATCTGGTAATAATTTCTCTTAAGAAATCAGAAAGTAATCAATGTTTGAATTTTTAATCAATGTTTAGGCAAATGGTCCAACTGACCATTAATGTTATATAGAATAAGCATTCCAAGCTTCGTGAAAAATTTCGTGGATAACGTCAGCAAGACCATAGAAATTTTCAGAAAAATATTGGGAAAGAGCTCAATATTTCCCTGATAACAAATTCAATGAGGTTAAGATTTTGCATGCACTAATATTTGAGCTTCGTGCAATTTTTTGTTGAAAGCTTCATCAAAACCATAAAAAATTCAAATAGAATATCGAAGTGAAAAATGGGCAAGATACTGACAAGAAATCAGGAGCTTCCGAGCGTTCGTTTATTACTGAGCCAATAAGGACCTGGAAGACCCCATATATACAGTCCTGTCGTCTTCGAAAAAGCAATTGGCTCATCAATAAACGAGACCTTAAAATCTTTGAAAGGATGCATTTAATCTTTCTTGATCGATTTCAAAGCATTGTTATTGATAAAATGATAAACTGAAAACCATCATAAATAACAATTTTTACCAACTCGATTGTAAGTCGTTGGTTGTCGAACTATTGCTTTCACTCAAGAAAATAAACAACTCGACAAAACAAGCTTTACTCACAATTTTCCTTATATCTATAATTCCAGAAGGAAAATTCTAAGAAAATACAGTTCAAGTAGAATTAGGTCATCTGAGCATATGTTCAGAAAAATAAAATATTTCCAGTATAAGAGATATTTGAGAGAGAAATATATTAAGGAGAATACGTTAGTTCGAGAAAAAATTCGTTGAAATCATTTTTCCAGGATAATTCCTGTAAAGTTATGAATACTTTTTTTGACGATCCTGTTTTCTGTATTACTTTTACGGTATCTGTTGCCTTGTTTACCAATTGCTAGGCCAATGGCGTCGATAAAGTATTTTTCCGATGGCAAAATTAGGTGGAAATTAAAATCAAGGAATATGATGATGAGATCATGTAAGCATCACAAACGGAAAGAACTTTTCATGTCATTTAATTTTTTGGCACGCTCCTTGTATGCATTCTTTGCCAATATTTGTTCATTTCATGAAGACTCTAATCGAATAAACTTATTCGTATTTACTTCGTTTCAGGTGTGAGAATGTTAGATGGCGTGGTAAACGACGCGGTTGAAGCCAGAGCTCTGGGCTTGAACCCCGAACACATAGACATCTACAGCGCCTCCTGGGGACCAGAAGACGATGGAAAGACGGTAGATGGACCAGGTCCGTTGGCCAGAAGAGCCTTCATCTACGGAGTCACAAGCGGTCGTAAAGGAAAAGGTTCGATCTTCGTCTGGGCTTCTGGAAACGGAGGAAGGCATATCGACTCTTGCAACTGCGACGGATACACTAACAGTATTTTCACGCTCAGCATCTCTAGTGCCACGCAAGGAGGGTAAGGAGTGGTCACTTTTATTCGAATGTTTTTGAACTAGAGATTCATTCGATTTTCTCATTGCAGCTACAAACCATGGTATTTAGAAGAGTGCTCCTCGACATTGGCCACGACTTACAGTTCGGGAACTCCAGGACACGACAAGAGCGTCGCGACGGTAGACATGGACGCCAGGTTGAGACCCGATCACATCTGCACCGTAGAACACACCGGAACTTCCGCGTCCGCCCCTCTAGCTGCTGGGATTTGCGCCCTGGCCTTGGAAGCCAACCCCAGCCTAACCTGGAGAGACATGCAGTACTTGGTCGTTTTAACCTCGAGAGCAGCGCCCCTCGAGAAAGAGACTGGTTGGATCTCCAACGGTATGAAGAGAAAAGTATCCCACAAATTCGGTTACGGTCTGATGGACGCGTCTGCTTTGGTCAACCTGGCCGAGAAATGGACAACCGTGCCACCTCAGCACATCTGCAAATCACGTGAAATCAGCGAAGAACGGGAGATAGGCTCTAAGTACGGCGACGCCTTGAATTTAGTCATGGACGTAGACGCCTGCATGAACACCCTGAATGAAGTGAGGTACCTGGAGCACGTCCAGTGCAAGGTTACCTTACGCTTCTTCCCCAGAGGCAATCTTAGAATAGTGTTGACGTCGCCGATGGGCACACAGTCCATCCTACTCTTCGAGAGGCCCAGGGACGTGCTCAGCTCCAACTTCGACGACTGGCCATTCCTCAGCGTCCATTTCTGGGGCGAGAGGGCAGCTGGGCGCTGGACCCTCCAGGTCATAAACGCGGGCGAGAGACGCGTCAACCAACCGGGCGTGCTGAAGAAGTGGCAGCTGGTGTTTTACGGAACGAAAGTGAACCCCGTGCGGCTACGTCAGACATTAGGCCCGAACGTCAAGAGCACGTGGAAGCTACCGCTCGGTTCGTTCTTCTCGCCCACTCCCTCGGAGCCAGTAACCCAAGTGACCGATAATTTTTTCAGTCCCGACATCTTCAAGAATTTCAACAATTTTGCGAACGTCTACACGTTCTCTGCATCGGACCCCGAACAGAGTGTGACGTCGCTGGACGGCAAGAAGACGATAGTTAGGCAGAATTTGGAGAATAACGAAAATGACGAGGAGACCAAGGACGGTTGCGACGACCAGTGCGACTACCAGGGCTGCTTCGGGTCCGGACCCTCGAAGTGTATCGCGTGTAGGAACAACAGGATGGACGGGTGAGTTTTCGGCCTCTCATGGTCCTTCCAAAATTTTTTTTTTTTTAATGACAGGCATCAACCTCCTCCTTTTCCAATAAAATAAAGTATTCCTACTGGTTCTGAAATCCTCTAGTAATCTAAGTACTGAGCAACTATAAAGATACTAAGGTTTCTCTGTTCGCCATGAATATTTCCACTTATTCATTGACTTCGATTACTTTCGACTGAATTTCAATCTCATTTGTTAAATTCGTTTGGATTCAACATTTCGTGAAATGAAGGGTGTATCATTAAGTCAGCACAATATGAATTGCGCGTCATTTTGACTCGATATTCATTACGTTTTGGGCGAGAAATTCTCGTGCCAAATCCGATAAATTATATCGATGGTGGACTCTTCAGTAAGGCAATCCAGCGATCTTAGACACACCCTCTCACAACATTGTGGAGAGGTCACACTGCTGCAACGCGGCGACTCCTATGAATCCCTCGGGGCCAAAGTAAAGAGTTGCGCAATACCCACAACGCCATCTCTTGAGCAGACAGAGTCACTACAATGTCATGTATTATAGAATATGGTTAGTTGACCTATGGAATTTAGTAAGCATGAAGTCTCACACGCTGAAATATCGAATCACGAATGTCAACGTACAATGATAAATAAGTTTTTATTCTTCAGTTGAAAATAACATTCTCTACAAAAAAATTATTTCTGCATGATAGCGCAGAACCACTACCAAACATCCAGCCATTGCACAAGCTCTTTTTTGATAATATCTTTTTTGCATTCGTGGCTAGAATTGAGATTATTCAGAGACATGGATTTATTCCAACAATTACCCAACCATCGTAGTTGTCACATGTCAAGAGTATGCAATATCGTTAGTTCCGACAAAGAAATGCGCATCTGCTAGATAAGCCTTGGAGAATATTTATCACATGTGTTGTTCCATACCTACATACCTAACTCCCAAGTGTCTTCTTTATAACCCAATCCTGCTTCAGAAAGCAAATTTTTATTGGACCTTTAGATATTGCATTCTTATTGATACACCCTTCAATTCAAATAGTATAAAGCTTATTTGGAAATTCTTTCCGAAAATTATTGTGGTTACGGTCAGAATTGTAAAAACAAAAATATACATTGATCTCAAATATCCTGTTCAAGCCATGAGACCGGTCACATTCTACATCATCGAATCAATACGATGAAATTTCAACCAGAGCCATCACCAGCTGTACCATTGTGTATCTTTATTCCGAGCATATCGAGTAGTAAATACATCACACTCACTCACATTTCCTTTCCTCAGCGAGATTCCCCCGATTACTCTCAACCTGATGCTGATTTATTTCCCCTCAGAGAAATGATCAAAAAAGATTACTATCCAAGCGACAACCGAGAAGAGTTCTAGGCTTGGATCTGATGTGCAGGACGCATTTCTGCGGGAAATGAAGAGAGCAAACTTGCACGTAAGATCCTAGCGGAATGAAGAGGCCGCCTGATAATAATGGTTATACATTTTTCATTTTAAAATCCGGGAGATTGGCCTTGCGTCGGAAACATCAAGAAGTCGAAGGAAGGTTGTCCCCAATTTTTGTTTTATATCCTCGCGGATCGAAAGTTGGCGTAACTGCGCCAGTTTATCCGACATAATATCCTCGTCCACCTTGCTTCGAAGTTCTCGAGGAAATTGAATCGGCCAAAGTATCTGGAAAGTTATCTTTTCCATTCTTTAAGGAATCTCAATTAGGTCAAACGGATTAGGCTGGTGAACATTTTGCAATTGGACAGTTCTTAATTCGTGCTGCTTCCATTTGCATCCTCGTGTTCCATAATAGAGCAAGAACCTACGACAGCCAGAGCTTCGACATTTGAAAAAAGCTGATAGAGATGACCAGTGACTATAGAGGGTTGTGGTTACTTTGGAAGGTAGTTAAGGTTTATAAAATACTACCTTAATTTTGTTGAAGTATATAGCTCAATTTTTTTTTCCTCGGGATATCTTATGAAAACTCTTTATCTATTGCTGGACACTAATGACAGTTACTACTTCCTGCTAGGCCTGTACCGGGTCATTGTGGTATTGAAGGAAACGAAAAAGCCGATGAACTTGCAAAAGGGCTCTTCTGTGGTCTTGGCAAAGACGAATATTAGGCAGCGGTCAAACAATGGGAATGGGATAATAGAAAAGCCCTCTGGAGAAACATTATGGGTCTTGATCAGGCAGAGAAATTTGTGGTGCTTACACCGACCTATACCAAGAAGCTTCTGAAGCTACCACGAGCTGAGCTGAGAATAATGGTGGGACTGCTGACAGGACACTGTTGGTGCAAATACCTTTTGTCAGCAGATGAAATATGTAGGCTCTGTGGAAAGGAAATAGAAACAGCCGTACACAAAGTCTGCTAATGTCCAGGGCTAACTGGCCTAAGAACCACTCGCATAGGAAAGTCAGTTCTGAATACTCACGTAGTAATAGCTAAGGCTCCTAAGGATGTCGTCGGTTTTGTTAACCGTATCTACGGTCTTTTTGGATTTTTATGAATAGGTACGGTTAAGAACAAAATATCAAATTGGTCGCAGTTCTCGGAAGGCTAATAGAGCTGCAACGACCCCGATTCAGTGAATAATAATAATAACCACAACCCATACTATATAGTTGCTGTTCGTCTTGACCTGTGAAGGGGACATGCACAAAAAAACTTTCAGCTTTTATAAAATGACGAAGCTCTGGCTCTGCACTCTTGCTCTATAAGTTGGTCTCTCAAAAAATTATTAAATCGATTATTATTCACAAGAACATCGTGTCGAAATGAAGCAATAAAACTATTGATAATAATGTTTATATATTTTTCCTTCCATAATCTAAGACATTGGCCTTATTGTGGAGACAAGTCAAAAAAAGGTTGCCTCCAATTTTTTATATCCTCACGGATCCAAAGCTCGTTTCCACAAATAACACCAGTTTATCCAACATAATATCCTCGCCCACTTTATTCTGAAGTTCTTGGAGAAATTGAATCAGCCAAAGTATCTGGAAAGTTATCTTTTCCATTCTTCACAGAATCTTAATTAGGTCCAACGGCTAAGGCTGGTAAACATTTTGCAATTGGACAGCTCTTAATTAATGCTGCTTCCATTTGCTTCCTCGTGTTCCATAATTTGGTCTGTCAAAAGAGTATAAAAACAATTATTTCTAACATGAAATAATTGAGATCCTGGTTCACCTTTTCATAGAATTTGAGAAAAACAAGTGTCGAAATGAAGCAACAAGGCTACATGTTTATAACTTTTAATTCATAAAATCCGAGAGAATGGCCTCGGTGCAAAAACCACAAGAACAAATCGAAACAAGGTTGCCCCAATTTTTTATTATATCCTCGCGGATCCAAACTTCGATTTTCCTCAACTACGCCAGTTTATCCAACATAATATCCACGTCCACCTTGTTCCGAAGTTCTCGAGGAAATTGAATCAGCCAAAGTATCTCGAAAGTTATCTTTTCCATTCTTTACGGAATCTAAATTAGGGATTAACGGATTATTCCGGTAAACATTTCATGATTGGACAGGCTCTAATTAATGCGAGGGCTTGATTAATTCACGTCGGAAATCATTTCTTTCCAGAGGGCGTTCTTTGTAGAATCAGTCCCGACCTTCCTTCCTTGAATGGAATAAATGAGTTTCCGGAAACGGATGAACGATATGAAAATTGTGATCCTTGGTTTGTCTTATTGGGCTCGTCGAGTACTCGAGAACTTCTTATTTCCTGTTGTTTTTCTTCTTGCCGGAGGAAGAGAAGTGCAGGCAAACCCAGACAGGTGGATCTTGTACAGCGCTCAAATGCGCGTTCCTTTTGAAGACTCTATTTGTGGCCACTTCAACAATAAATCATCTTTCATCAGCTCCGTTTGTTTGATAACCTTTAGCAGTCCAAATATCTTAGTTTGTCTGGGTCTGGATATTCTTTTCTTCCACGTCTTTGCCAATTCTATGATTTGGCAGAGGTAACTACTGGATGAATGCCTCTCTTCTGCATCTACATAAGACCTTATGAAAGGCTTGAACTCATATTTATTGTATTGCGCTTGCAATGTTTTGTCAGAAAGCTTACCTCTGGCATAATACATAGTGAAGCAACAGGAGAGTCATAGAGGAGAAAGATTCTAAAAATTGAATGTCAGAGTTGAATGCTGAAAAATTGAGCCATTACTGTCCGGAAATTACTTTCAGCAGAATTAATGTAATATTAAGAGAAGTTCTTTTAGTTAGCATTAACGTAATATTAGGTTTTGTCTAGCAAATATTCGGTCTCCATTTATTTTTGAACTGCTCCTTGATCACATACATTTGGAGCTCCTTAGAAGAATAACGAAGGGTTCTTCTTATCACCGTATGTCTCTCGAAGACAATAGCACTTTCAGAATTCTCTTATCTTGACCATGTGCAAGGTTTAATCAATCCTGCATCGAGTTGTGTTTTATTTCATAATGATACTGCTCTTCCTTCGGATTCGGATGAACGATATGAAAATTGTGATCCTTGGTTTGTTTTATTGGCTCTTCGAGTCCTCGAGAACTTCTAATTTCCTGTTTTGAAGGATCTATTTGTGGCCACTTCGACTATAAATCATCTTTCGTCAGCTCCGTTTGTTTGATAACCTTCAGCTGTCCTAATATCTTAGTTTATTCTTATCTTCCACATCTTTGCCAATTCTCTGATATGGCAGAGGTAAGTACTGGAGGAATGTCTCCCTTCTGCATACTTAAATCTACGTAAGACCTTATGAAAGGCATGCACTCGTATTTATTGTATTGAGCTTGCAATTTTTTGTCATAAAGCTTACCTCTGGCATAGCACATATTGAAGCAACAGGAGAGTCTTAGAGGAAAACGATGCTAAAAATTGGATGTTAGAGTTGAATACTGGTCCATTACGTAAATTCCCATCAGCAGAATTAATGCAATAAGAAGAGAAATTCTTCAAATTAGCAGGTTGCTTGTTATCATAATATAAGGTTTCGTCTAGCAAATATTCGGTTTCCATTTTTTTTTAATTGCTACTGGATTACATACATTTGGTGCTGTTCATAAGAATATCAAAGGGTTCTTCTTTTCGCCCTATCTCTCTCAAAGACTTGACAATAGCATTTTCAGGAGTCTCTCATCTTGACCATGTACAAGGTTTTGTCAAACGTGCATCGAGTTGTTTCTTATTTCAAGATGATACTGATCTTCTTAATCACAAATATGGTTATAAAGAAGATACTCTTCCTTAACCACTGATGTACCTCATCAACTTTGGTCTATTCAGCTTACTCTTACCATGACTATAAACTTCTGTCAAGCAAACCTTGAGTTTCACTCGTTTCTGAATTGTAGTCTCCTGACTACTACTCCACATCACATGAAATTGCTGGTTCTCAGATAACATCGAAGAGTTCTACAACCCTAAATATCATCTCTTTATCCAGAAACCACATAGTCCACACCAATCCATCCGAAAGGATCTTTCCAAATTGTCCAACACACGTGATTCAGGTTTTAGCAATTTTTACAACCTAATACTGCTGACTTTTATTTGAACCAGTGTAATTTAATCCTGAAATCATGGATAAGGTTAGAGCGTAGAAGTACTGTTGCTTCAATTCACGACTGTTCAAAGATGGTAACATAATCTGGGTTGAGTATGATGATGGCCATAATTGATATGAAATCTGATCACAGCGAGTTTGACAAGAAATTCAATTGATCTTTCCAAATGAACCTAGAAAGCGCGTATTCCCTAATAATCCAGAAAAGTGCGAAAATATGAATAACCAGGCCACATTCCAAGTTACGGCCTCTAGCCGGAACAAACCCGTATATTAAATCCTCGACACGTAGCGCAGAATCCATGGAAACTCCTCCGAATGACCCCCCTGGTGCCCACCTAATCATATTACTATTTTCCCTTTTCGCCTGGATAAACTGAACGACTGTTTTGCGACCACGTCCCGTTATTTCTCTAATAAATCACTTCTCTCTCTCTCCGCTATGTGTAGGAACTGCGTGAGGGCATGTCCTCCCAGGAGCTTCGCCGACCCCAAAGGTGTATGTCAGATGTGTCACGAAGCGTGCGAGACATGCACCGGTCCCGATCCGAACAGCTGCCTGACCTGCTCTCCCGGATACGTTCGAGTCCTCGATCTCGGCATCTGTCTGCAGCAGTGCCCTGAAGGCTATTTCGAAGGTGAGTGAACGTTTTTCGCAGAAAGGGAGATTATACGACGTGTCCGGATAAGATCTGGTTGAATCTGGGCCGTTTTCTTGATATTCCGAGACGGAGAAGTTGTCATCGGCTTTTCCCAGTTGTGAAATCCGCATTGGAATTTATTATTCTGAAGGAAATAACGGAATAACTGGAAGAAAATTTGAATTCGTATTGTTGAGTAACCTTTTTAGGTGCACCACTGAAAATTTGTGAAATGTGCAAGAAGCATTAGAAGTTGAAAGATTTCTCCTTCATTTTTAAAGTTTTTCAAATAAATTATTTGTTTTTTCAACTACAACCTGTATATCAGTAGTTAAAGGAGTTAAGACTCATTTTTGTAAGAAAACTGTGCTTATGTTCATTAGTACTATCTGCCATATCAGTTTTTTACACCTACTCTGGTATACCTGTCTACAGCAATATCTAGCATTAGCATTTAGGAGAGACAATAGCCCAACACTACATCTTTGTCATAAGTATGAAAACAGGATATGAAAACTGCAAAATCTCGCTCCGAGATTCGAAAACAACGTCTCCAAAAGATTCCTAGTTTATACAGATTCGGCAAACCATTATCAATACGTTTGAAGGCAGAAACATACTAAGTGGATGCAGACCAGACCGACGTTACGCACGAAAATCTGGAACACTGGTTTTCCTATAAACGAACATACTAACACAACTTGACGCTGGTTGACGGCTACTGTCGGCTACCGATCTGGAGGATCCAGATTTTCGTCGATTCGATTGTTAGTGAGTTTCTTGTTGAATGGAAGAGTCATTAACATGTTGAAAAATGGAATATAATGAATGAAGTAAGGGTTCTCCGAGTTTAAAAACTTCACTACTCAAATGAAAACTAGTTTGCGACATTATGTTTCAGGAAAAATCTTATGAGTATCAGTGGCGCAGCCAGGATTTTGTTTTGGGGAGTTGGACTGAACATGACAAAACAGATACGAAAAATAAACAAACGAGATATCAATGAACAAAAAAAAAAAATAATCTCCAACTAATCTTTATATTTAGAGGAAATGTATATTCTATGTCTGGAACTGAACGTTGAAAAAAATTCAAATTCTTAGTATATTGGTTGCGCCATTGATGATCATTTTGAGGGGAATACCAGTTTATAAGATCAAAGATAACTACAAAAATCGATTTTTTTATTCATTTTCTAATTTAATTCTGCCCTATGTTCCTGTGTGAAAGACTGAATAATAATACTGGGGCAACTCAATCACTCAAAACATTATCAGACTGACGATTGGAAACGGTAATTTTTTTAATTTAATTAATGATTGGTATTTCACAGCAAATCAAACCTGAATCTGACATTTATTGGCTAATGTTACAAACATTCTCTAATCGAATTAATTAATTAATTAAAATAAACCTTCATTTCGATAAATTCAGGAAATTCCCGTCATTTGCTCGTTCTATCATTGATTATTCCATTGTATTTTATTTCGTAAAAATTTTACCTGTTCTCAGCTGTGTTCGTTGTTTCTGTTAATCCTCATTGTTGAATACTGATTTCCCAATAGATTTCAATATCCTTTCTTGTAAAATTGTGTAAATATGATCGGATTTAGAAATATATAAATTCAATTCATGATTTGGTTATCGATAATAATCTCTTGACCACAGAAATTTAATAATCTAAGATCCTTACTTGAACCTTGCCTATACTACCATCTAAGTCAATATTATATTCGGCACATTGTATCAAGAAATAGTCATATTGCCTTATTAACATCTCCACTCAAATACATACAGAATAAAATCGCTTTTCACATCATTTCAAACATACTCTATGATTGAATTGACTTGGTAGAAATTCATTTTTATCGAAATTGAATGGCAGTTATCCTATTTCCACTTCTTCAAGATTCCAATAACAATTGTTTCGCTACAGTAGCTTCTTCAGATTTCACATTTCGAATAACTGCTATAGAATAATTTCCATCATACTCTATGACATATTTCTCTTCTGTATCACACTCATTTTGAAACTTTTCTTTTCGTCTGACCACAGATTATCTGCACAAGACCTGCGTAACTTGTCAACCAAACTGTTTGGCCTGTCAGGAAAGACCTGACCACTGTACAAGCTGTGACCACCACCTTCTCTTGTATCAGAACAAATGTCTAGCTGCTTGTCCAGTTGGCACCTACGAAACCGAATATTACACGTAAGTAGACTAATTATCAATTGCAGGATAATGAAAGATTGTACAGAGCTGAGATGAAGTATAGAAGTAAATTTCTTTGAAGCGAATTAGGTGATATTTATTCAACTTTCAAGTGCAATGACACAAAACACATCTGATTTCATATTTATATAGGGGATGACACTATTCTTCCTAATTGGCCTGTCATTGTTTTTGGGAGGCAAGAGTGGACAACGTTGTTTGACTTTGTGTTTGGCTTTCGCCATTCTTTATGCATTTCTTTCTACCACATTCTATCCAGAGATAATGACCAACAATGTACCTATATGATTTTATCTGAGCTACACAAAAACTGGAGTTAGGATAGTCAGAGATCTCTTTCAAAAATAGTTGAACGTTTGAATAAGTATGTTAGAATTAAAGCTGTATAAGCCTACAAACAAAAATAAAATGCCCCAAGACTCGAACCCCTAGGAATGCCAAAAGTGCCATCATTACTTCCCAACTGGGTTTGTTGATAATTCGATAAGTGGTTTTCAGGTTTGTCCAACCAATTTGCGTTCTGTTGATGATGGGAATGGTTGAAAACTGAATTGTTGCTCTGGTTGAATTCGAATAGGAATAATTCAGGTTAACATTCTGTTGTAATTCTATTCGAATTCCACCCTTGTTAGATAACTTCATAGATACACAAACTATGCGTTCATACACACACAGGGTGGTTGTTCACTGTTCGCTTCATTTGTTTACAAACCCACTTCGATAACGGAATATTTGACTGCCTATACAACGATCGAGATTAATTAGGGCTTTGATGGGTTATTTCAGATGCTGTCTGAGGTATTTCCCTTGTTTACGTTCTACTATGTGAGCGTTTTCTAAAACACCGCAAATGTCGGCGGTTTATTTTCAATAAAACTTGCCAGCCACTTCCCCCATGCTTGATGGGTAATGGAGCATGAAACACATAGTTTGCATAGATTCTCGAATCCTACGGGCGCTTCTAGAATTCCATCCTAACAATAGCACGAATATTTGGTCCTTCACATTCAGGGTTCCTCCTATCAATTAATGTGACCATATAAATTTTCATGTTTCATTATTCACTGTAGAGGTTTCTTTATAGGGCATTAAAGTTAAGCTTTAAAAACTCTTTTCTAGGTTGTTTTCATTCGTATTCTAATGGTTTGTTTGTCTTTTTAGAAACAATATTCGTTTGTAGATAATTACTTAAAACAAAATAAGGGCCTCTCAATCAATTTTCTGTTGTTTGAGGTTGAGTAGGTAGCAGAAGACTCCAGTTATCACCCATTTTCGTGTGTTTTCGTGGTATCAATGCATAGCCACCTTCAATAATCATCATGTTTACAGATGCGAACCTTGCCACAACAACTGCGAGACCTGCAGGGGCTCCAACAGTTCGCAGTGCATCTCGTGCAGCGCTGGTCGCTTCTGGCACGAGGGCGCTTGCATCAAAGACTGTCCGGCACACCATTTCTCCGACCTTCATCAGAGGGAGTGCATCGAATGCCCCCCAGGATGCTCGGAATGCAACAGGACCACCTGCATATCGTGCCTGGAAGATTGGCAGATCAACGCCAAGGGGCGATGCGTGCCCCACGGCAGCGAACGTTGCGAAATAGGTAAGATAATTAACCGTTGAGTGTACGGTAGTTGTGACTTAAATGCTACATTGTTGAATCTTCCCTGAAAAGCTGTTCAGTTCTAAATTATTAATTCTTCGTCTTCTTATTCTTCTCCTCCTTATTCTTCTCCTTCTTATTCTTCTCCTCCTTATTCTTCTCCTTCTTATTTTTCTCCTTCTTCTTCGTCTTCGTCTTCTTATTCTTCTCCTCCTTATTCTTCTCCTACTTATTCTTCTCCTTCTTATTCTTCTCCTTCTTCTTCTTCTTCTCCTTCTTCTTGTTCTCCTTCTTCTTCTTCTCCTTCTTCTTCTTCTCCTTCTTCTTCTTCTCCTTCTTCTTCTTCTCCTTCTTCTTATTCTTCTCCTTCTTCTTATTCTTATTCTTCTCTTCCTTATTCTTCTACATACAGGATTTCGAACTAATTTTTCACGGAGAAATTTTACGTTAATGAAATGCATGCTCTAAGATATCAGTGTTTTGAATCCGAATTATCTCCTTATTGTAAATGAATTTTAATTTCACCATGACCTCTTCTTAAGTGAGTGAAAATTAATCATTTGGCTTTGATAGCAAATGCAAGCGCTGAAGAATATCATATCTGTCATTGATTGTAATTTTAGTATTATTCTCTAATGGATTTTCTGATAGCGATAATATAAGTGGAAAATCAGGAATAAAAACATATGAATCATTCAGAGAGACATACATTTCTTGTTAAAATTGAAAGGTAGCATTGTGGCATCACGAATCATTAAAACTCGGATCTACATAATATCCACGAATTTTATCGGGCTGGCTGTATCAGAGCAGACCCTCAGATAAAACTGATGAAATGGACATGATTGATGTGGGTCTTGTTGAAATTCGAAGACGGTCAAAATGAGGGTTGGAATATTCATTTAGCTTAAACGCTGATGAGTTCTTGTTGTTTTGAAACTCTAATGGGCCCGGTGAATATTGTTTGGCATAAATGATTATACCGGGAGGATGAAGTGTAAACAGATATTTCAGAGTTTCAAGGTCGAAAGGTCACTCTAATACGTTCCCTGCATCGAATTGTAGGTGCTGAAAACTCGCGTTGTTGTCATTAACATTGATGAGAACGTTTACAGGCCTAGTATGGGGAATAATTTATTTTAATTTGACAAAACAACAATTCTCATTCGGTGAGACCTATTGTGCTCATATACCTATAGATTTGGCTAAAATCAACTTTGAAGTTTAGTTTTCTATTAATTTTTTTGAATAGTTTGTTCATAACTGCTTTCGCTATTTAATTTTATATATTATGTTTGCTCAACCAAAACAGCCATTGAGATTACATATTCGTTCGTATTGCTTCTATCATTGCTTGAAATTCAGACTTCTATATTCTCTCCAGAAGGGATCTGGACCAACAGATGACAACCTTGAAGCCTTTTTTGAAAGTTCATCGACTTTTTCATTTCCTTCAATATCACAATGCCTCGGTACCCACCTCTACATATCACTTCAAATTCAAATCAATAACATAATATTTATTACATGCAGATCAGTACCTCGACGGTGGAAATTGCAAACCTTGCCACTCTACATGTGAGTCCTGCGACGGACCCACCGAACACGCTTGTTTGTCCTGCTCCAGTCCGCTGATGCTGCAAGGGACCAAGTGCGTGGGAGCGTGCCGTAAAGGATCCTTCCAAGACGAAAGCAGCAGATCCTGTCAGCCATGTCTTCACACCTGCGCCAATTGCTACTCCAAATCGAACTGCACAGAGTGCGCTAGTGGATTAAAGGTGAGTATATGCTACAAGGGCTGCTTTAGAGCAGGGACTTATTGAGTGACGTATTATGAACCAACTATTTGTACTGCTCACTTATTAAGCTGAAGTTCCGAAGAGAAAATTCTAAAATTCTTCTGGTTGCCCCACCATTCGGGACGAACAAAAGAAAATTTGAACAATGAAACCCTTAAAACAAATCTTCCTTTCTTAAATTTCGTTCTTCCTCAATTAACGATAAATATTCACTTATTATTAAAGGTCCTTACTGGCATACTGGCGACCTGACGTTCAGAACTGTCTTTGGGGTATCGCGTTTCCGTGGGGATTATTAAAACACTGCTGGACGACAGACGACAACTCTATTGTGGTACAGCACTTGGAAACATCCTTGAACATTCTACTAACTCAACTGGTCATCACCTCGTAACTTACTCTTACTATAAAGTAAGAAAAGGAAGAAGAAATTCAGGGTGGACAATATGATTTTAAATTGGTAACCCAGGTATAAACCTGGGTTACCAATTTAAAATCATATTGTCCACCCTGAATTTCTTCTTCCTTTTCTTATTCTCTAAGTTGTATGCCTGCGCAATGGTATCATGGTACCTGCACACTAATTAGGGTAGTGGAAAGATATTCTCAATTGTATCTTTCTGAGAACCTTATGAATGAGAAAGTTGTATGCACAAGTACCGTGAAAGACCATTGTTACACTAATGCAGGTACATTACATGTCGATTTGAGTCGAGTGCAGAGAAAACAAACGACCTGAAAATCAACAGTCAGATAGACAGATTGTCGGTGACTTAGTGAGCAGACACCTTTATTGTTACCAACCTTCTCCATTCACTCCGAACATTCAATCCCACCCACAACTCGCTACAAATTAACACGCCCCCATTCAAAGGAATTTCGTTGCCTCCCCCGCATGCATCATATTATCCTAACTTGAGTTATGTTCGCAGCTCCAGGGCAGCGAGTGTCAGTCCACATGTGCAGCCGGCTATTACAGCGACAAAGGGCAGTGTCAGCGGTGCTACATGAGCTGCAAGACATGCAGCGGTCCGTTGCAGAACGAGTGCGTCACATGTCCGTCCGGGTGGCAATTGATGGCCGGTCAGTGCAGACCGACTTGCCCCGAGGGATATTATAAAACGGATTTCGGCTGTCAGAAGTGCTATCGCTCATGCAGGGATTGTCCCGGTAGGTATCGATCACTGTGTGTCTTTTGTTTTGCGGTTTAATTCATGGAGATGCGGCAAATTTTATCGGGCGTGTGCGGTTGAAGTTACGGTCGGAAGATGTGCTCGGTGATTTAATAGGTTTGTAACAGCAGAGGTCCGGACTAGTGTGATTGTTCAGATATTGGCGAGCTCGAACCGAAACCTTGACTCACAGTGAAGCTGTTCAAGCAATGTTTATACCGGTCATAATCCTGGTTTTGGGACAGTCAAATCAGTCCGAACGTGTCTGAGGAGTGCTCAAATGAAATAGATAATTTGCCGTCGATAGTTTATTTTGAATTTCAACTTGCTACAATGAAGGTCATTAGATATTTTTTTTCAACTATAATTACAATTGCTTCTGCAATCAATTTCATCTGAAACCTTTCATCCATTTCATCTAAAACTAATTTTCATTAATCCACAAATAGCAATGCTAATGATCAGACTGGGATCGTAAACACTTAGGTAATGTTTAATGTATCTAGGCAAAACCATAAATACCTTTTTTCGCTTCCACGATGATCGAGTCAGGAAATAACCTCATCTTCTCATTGATTTATACGTTACATTTAACCTCTTCCACGTCACTGCCACAATTATCTAAATGTAATTTCCTAGCTCATTTGTGACTATTCTCTAGACGAATCATCGCAGGTATATTTGACTGCGTGATCCAGTATATTGACCTCCTAGGCCGAATTACTTTCCTGACTTTCCCTTTCGATTTTGATTTGAATAAGTCAACCCGACACAAGAGATTGTTGTTGAAAAGCTTCAACAGGCGATCCAACAAGTTAGATGTCGAAGCTTCTTTTTCATATATCAGAACGGAGGTCATTTTAAACATCTCCTTGTAAATATAAATCGACAAAATTATCTGATGTATCTAGTTATTACTTATTTAACCTTCCCAACCATAAGTGCCATCGGTGGGCATTTTAAAAAGTCAACAACTTGTCAGGCTAAATAAATTCAAACACCAGCTTTTGTCAAGACTTCGTATTTAGTTTCAGATGGAACTATTATGTCCCGCTACACTTGCATGTGTACACTGTATAATCCAGAAATATTAAAATCCTATGGAACCTTAAATGTTCCAACCCGAATTCCCATACCGCTGCTCAAGGCAAATTTTATCAAAATCAGACCACTAGAACGAAAAAGATTGAGATGCGGGTATTTCACCTTTGCCCATGATCAAGATCTGACCTTTCTATGGAACCTTTCTCTGCCCTTTCCTAATGTCCACACCAACTTTCATCAATATCGGGCAAACTGAATTCGATATATAGAAATTCCGGGAATTCCACCTTTGCGCATGTCGTACCCTTTATAAATATTTTCAATCTAAAAAAGTCATATATAGAACGAAACGAAAAATATTTATTTTATAAAAGCTATTTTTTGTAAAATCAGCTTCTGGTGGGTAACACCTAATTAGAAGTCATTATCCTAAACTTGATCTCACATTATCAAGAACCACTCAGGAAAATAAAATTCTGTTCAAGGGTGTCCATCAGAAGCAGACAAAAGAAAAATAGACGTTGAAGCTCTTCTTCTATCAGCACAGCCTGTTTCAACTCTTCAAATTATGAACTCCTTCAACTTTATTACTGGTATCACCATCGCTGCTTGCCTCTGCATCATCATGCTGTTCATCATACTTTTTCTTGTACTACAAGTAAGTAACGAAAAGTAGTGCTTCCACTAAGTAGCGAAATAAAAATAAATTCAAATGATGGAGACCATTGTAATAAATACAAAATGAATTGCAATATACATATAATTGAGAACTCAAAAACCTGCGATTTCATAATGTTTCAGGAACAGATCAATTTAATGAATTATTCTGGTTATAAATTACCTCTAGCATTCTCTTTAGAGAACTTAAATTAAAGCATTTCTGAATTACGGCAGATAGTTCATGATTTGATTTTGGGACAAATGCATCAAGACTTTGTGTAAGATTCCATTACAATTTCTGTAAAACCTTATCAGATTCTTTTTATAGAATCTCTTTACCCTCAAATAAGTTTTATCGACGCAATACAAAAAATATCTATTTGAAGGAAGTAATCCAGCTTTCTGGATTACTTACGGTATTTGTTGACAAAACAATAGGTCTTGTTTACTGTTAGGCCAAAGGGAGCTCTAAAGCTCCAATATATTGGATAGATCAATAGTATCCTAATGATATCTCTTGATTCGTTCACCAAGAAAATTCCAGTGAGAGAATCGACACCAAGAAGAGTCTTGAATTGAAAAAATTTTATTGTGTTTAATTTTCCAGAGGAATGCCATTCAGACGCCACCGCAACAAAGGTTCAGTAAAGTATCGATAAAGAAACCAAGAGTAACATGCAACTATAACGTGGTGGCTGTGAGTGAAGGGGATTCTAGTGATACAGACAGTTCAGAGGGCCGGAAATTGATAAAATCAAAAACTGGGAGGACTGCATGTTGATAAAGTATCCACGCTAGGTGTGTGTACATAAAAATTATGAACTGAAAACTGTCTTCATTGCCTGTGTTACCTATAATAAGATATTAATTAATGACTGTTCGACTCATTATAGCTTGAAATTATTATCTCTATCTACTACTACATATTCCTATCAAATGGTGTAACGAATAGAAATGTGAGATTGTAAATAGTGTCCGATGTTGTGGAAGTTTCTCGAAACGAAAGATTACCAATTGTACCAAATTCATGAGTGTACCTTCATATTTTTGTGATGTCTTGAAGTTTATTTCAGTGAAGACAGCTCAATGTAAAAAGTAAGAATTAAGAATGCGAAACAAGTGCTCTTGATATTTCACGTGGTAAATATATATAATTATTTTTTAAATGTACACTTTGTATATAAAAATATATATAGGTATATACACAAATAATGGATATATGTTCAATTCAATGTTATTTATGAGAATGTTGTATACTTTGAAAATCATTTCAAATTCGGGAAACGTTTGTTCTATTTTGAAGCGATAAATTTCTGTTTTTTTTTTAAATAAATTCATATTTTGGAGATAATGTGTTTTTTTATACCTTGAATTGTTTGGAGGAAGATCAGCGAAATTGATTAGTCTGATGTTTGTTGTGAAATAATATTTTTGTCAAGACACTCATCCATATTAATTTGAGATTTGTAGCTATTAAGATGTCTAAAATACAAGTGTGTTCACTGATTAGATTTCATTTAATATAATTCTGGCGACTCGGCTCGATCTAAGTCCCTTTTCCTTTGTCTTCCTTAAGGTGGCGCTATACAAAGAATTGACCAATCAACGACATCATGTGTAAATTCTCATTTCTTCTGTCAAAAACCTTTGATCGTGTTATTTTTATTGATTTAACCTCAAAACACTACAATGACAGAAAAACTACGTGAGCGGAAATCAAGTAAAAAGTGACCAATACCATTAAAATCCAAAAAGGCTGGCCCCTTCAAACGTCACTTTCAATCTTGAGATTTTTCAAGAGTAAGTGACCACACCAAAGCTTTATACACCTCAGAAGCTAGTAAATGTCTGCATATAAGGTCAATCTCATTAAAATTATATGCGCGTTCTTTCAATTCGTATTTGAATAATAAGAGAATAGTTATTTATAATACAAGTGCAGAAGGCATTGATATTCTTCCACGAGTTCAAAATTCAAAAACGAGCCACGAAGTGGCGAGTTTTGGAATGAACGAGTGGTAGAATGAGCCTTCTGTACGAGTATTATACATTATTTTCTCTAATTCATGGCATTTTCGTTGAAATAAATATAATTTAGTGATTTTTGCATTGAAAAATGTTGGTTGGCAGAACTAATTTCTTTAAGGCAAATTGATGAATTGACAGATGAAGCCGTGGCAGAAAGTTCGGAGTACCAACATAGAATAATGAAATATAACCATGAAAACTGTGCGTTTCTGATATATTCTCGCACGATTTTGTTCTACAAGATGTGGAAGAATGAACGGAATAACCACAGAATTAGAGAAATAAAAGACCTACTTTATAGGGTGGATTTCACCAATTCATGAATTCATCTTATGTAATTTAGCTTCAAGATTGAGGATTTCTTCTTCAACACACTTAATTCGGTCTTCTGAACATAAATCAGAATTCAAAACTTATGAGTGTTCAAAATATGATTACCAAAATTTCCCTCGACAGTTTTACAAATACTCAATTAACTTACAGGGTGAATTGCCATAAGGATATAGAATAAGGTGACTTTTACATACCATCACTTTTTTGGAACAACTTTCTTTAGGAATAAAAAAGTTCATAAAAATAATAATTTGAAAAATCAGCTTCTGTCCATTAACTCGTCGTACCACAAAAAATCAATTTTTTTTTTTGTATATCCAGAACTACCAAAGATTAACCAATTATTTGGGCAAGAATAAAAAGGTAAAAATTTTGACAATTACAGACATTTGCAAAAAATGATAGCCCAGTGTTCCTCTGCAAAATGCATGTAAAAGAGAATCGGAGGACTATTTCATATTGCTCTTTCATCAAGAAGCTGATCAACAAATTTAGAATGCATAATATCAAGGAAATGATTATTGTAAAAGGATAATAAAACCAACTAATGTGAAATCATTCATACAAGGTAAAAACACACGCAATGACTTGAAAAGTATATTAACATTCTACTCTCAATTTTTCAACAGATTTAACATTGATGATGAAATAACAAATTCTAGATATTATTGAAAGAAACAACGCATTCCTTAACAATTTTTGATTGCCATTTTTCAAAGCACAATATTTACCCTTTCCTTATTTAGGTGCCAACTCCCAAAGCCCATCCATTTGTATTCACAGCCTACTAATCAGTATTGCAAACATGAAATAAATAAAAATTTAAAACTGCACAACAATATTCATCACTTGAACAATATATTTGCTTTCTGATTTGTGTTTCAGTAATCACTGATAATATTCTAGAAGATTTCTCAAATACAGATTAAGAAGAGAATAATTTTGAGGATCGGCCTTATAAACAATTTTCTCTAATAGGCTCCTCAAAGAGATCGTTCATTAAATCAAGCAGTCTTCTATGTATGATATATGAATATTTCCTACATTAACATAAAAACAGGATATCAAAAGTCTTACAGTCAGGTTAGAGATAAATAGACGAAGATACTAATATATAGCATGTGTGCAATGATATCAGAAGAGAGTGCAATGATATTACACTAATTCTAATGGAATAGTTTCATAAGATATCACAAATATTTGTAACAACTCTATTTGCATTTATACAAATATTATTTTATGATTGTTTAAATTGGCAAAACTACCATCAGGTATAAAATGCTAATTAGTGCTAGAGACAAGAAGAGCATCCAACATTTACATATTTCAATTTTGGTTTATTAGTTTCACGAATGAAAAAAGTGTCCATTCTATTCAATGCTTTTCTCGGAAAAGCTCATGAAAACAAATTTAAAAAAATATAACTTTCCATAAAATTAACGTTATTATCAATAATTATGGGATTGCAAATACATATTGTCAAACAATGATTCTAAATACAATATTTTTTATGGGACACTCCTAGAACTTATAGTTCTGGGAATATGAATTCAGTCGTTTTTCGGAATCGATGACCCCAGGTTCGAATCCCGTCGCTGGTTATTCATTAATTTTCATTGGTAATTTTATATTTTTTTCATCACGTATCTAGATATTTTTCGTTGAAAGAGGAAATAATAAACTAACGTTTAAAATTTGCAGTATTTTTTTTGTAAATTAGCGGTTCCATTCCATCCAGTTATATTTAATGTAGACATAACGATAATCAGTTCGTCTTGTCACTAGCTCAAACAACAACTAACACTCTACATGAAGAATATAACATATCTTCATCGAATTTTGTAATAAAATATACATCAGTCAAAACGAATTTCTACAATGTTAAGCGCTTTCTCCTATAGCTTGAGCTTATTCATCGAGAAATCCTAGGAAGCTGCCTATTTGGAAGATTCATTATTTTCTTAGGCTCATGGGGGTTTCACAACACCACAATAAAGAATTTGTGAAACCTGCTATCAGCATTATTGAACATCGAATATGAAAATAATAAAAACTGTCTTTTTCAGTTACATTTAAATATCTACGAGATATATTTCCTTCGTCAATCCAAAGCTATATAAATTAAATTAATAGCGTAATAACTAGAACTTTATGATTGTTTCAATGCATTTAAAAAATCTCCTCATTAAAATATTGAAGACTGACTTGTACTGGACGCAAAACAATTTTTTCATAATCAGACTCGATGTAAACATGTAATTATATTCAGACATTTGAGCAAGTATTTTCATAGATTTGTCCGTTTAAAAAACTTGGGAATGGACTTAATGTAAGTTAATCGAACTGTTAATAATTTTTCAACACATAAATCAATGTAAAGAAGGTATATAAGTTCCTTATAAATTAAAATTGTATTATTCAAATTCAAAGGATTGAAGTTGGCTTTCCCAGTTAGATCTTACCTAGAATAAAAGCTTTTCATGTATAAAATGTTTCAAGAGCACAACAACCTGAAATTTGGCGGGATCACAAACTCAAACTGATCTTAGAAGGGCGCAGGATTTCAATCACATCATGATACCTCTGAAGCATCGCTTGTGGTTGAACGAGATCCTGTGCTTTCACTATTCATCTTGAATCTCGTTCTTAGTAGTCTGCTACCAGTTATATTAGGAAATTCCATACATGGTGGAAAGACGTTTTGTAAGTATTGTCCAGATATATTGCCAGGGGGAAAATAGTGAGCTACAACGACAACTTTGCCAGTCCTCGATCTGGCTTTTCCTATACCAAACCTTTTGGAACCTGCCCAGACCAACTGCGTGAAATGGCCTAAAAATTCGCACAGAATAAGAATAAATATTTTGAAAATAACGAACAGGCTTGAATCCATTTACCTGAATTTACATTCGTATGTAAAACATCTGGTTCTTTCCCATAGTCATATTGTTTCACAGCACAATACCAGTAATTGGCAACTTCCTGACCTGAAAAACTCATATTAAAGGATCAAATACTAAAGAAGGAAAGAAAGGATTGATCTACTCACCTGAGATGTCTGTATTTTCTACGCCATTCGACAACTTGCAAAACATATTTTGTCCTATGTCCTTATCATTTCTATAGTAGAATCTATTTGTATGAGCCAGATGATTTGCCCAAGTTTGTGCCAAATGACATAACTGTAAGCAATTAAAAAGTTTTAAAGACTTTTGCTCTATATTTAATGACATTAGAGATGTTGCACACAAGTGATAGTAGGTTATTGTATATCCAAAGTCACTTAGAGGAAGCCAGAATATTTCGATTATAAAAGGGTTGTCCAAGTGTCCAGAAATGTTTTTGGAGCCAGTCAATTTATTGCCAAACAATACTTTCAAATAAATCCCGGTATTTAACGGATCGCGGTATCTATTTCAAAGAGACATGTATGGCCAGGCGTTTTTATGGACTAATTCAAGTGACTTTGTATATACTTTACCTTGCTAATACAAGAAACATGATAGATCATGGCGTGGTAAAGAGGCGTTCATTTGCCTTCCAAAAAAGGCCAATTGGGTTTTCGGTCACAATGAAGCAGTGGTCGGTAGAGCAAAGCGTGTTTACCAACGATATGTAGGTACATTAGAAACCTGATTTCGAGATTTGGAGATTTTCAATGGACTATTCCATCTCCTGACCTTAACAGGTGTGTTTTTTATTTGTGAGGACATTTGAAGGAGCTATTTCATTGACATAAACCCCGTACCTTGAAAGACTTGAAAGTAGCGATACGTAAAGAGTTGGCATTGATCACTGAGGAGACACTGGAACGAATGTGGGGTAGTTTCTTGGATAGAATAGAAAATTGCTTAAGGGAAGAATGACATCACCTTTCTGACATCATTTTTTCTGCGTAAGGTAAATGACGTATACTCACAACTATATGTATATCGTTGAATAAATATTATCTTGATTATTATTATTGTTATATTATTTCTAAAATGTAGAAGTTTCTAGTGGTCACCTTTTTTTTTACAGGTGGATAACCTTCTATATTGTAGATAAAGAAATATAATGATTTTTAAGGAATTTACAATATAACTACACATTGCCTCAAATAAAGAGAAAAAGGTGATTGACTACCACACATTATTGGCACCCTAATTGAGGTAAAATTATATGACCTCTGATTTCTATATAAGATAAGTTTTTGTAAAAAAAATCAAAAAAGCTTCAAATGAAAGTACTAGCATTTTTTGCCAAAAGTTGGATAAATGATTATATCTAGGTCTAGAACTTCCAATGTCACTGAGTATGTTATATTGTTGTGTTTATAAGTATACGAGCTACCAATTCAAAAATAACGGAATATCTGCCATCATGGTTCACCTACCTGTGCGGACATTGTAAGAGTTGGAGAGTTATGCCTCTGCCTATAGACATTATGCCAACATAGACATTCGCTAATGAAGTCACTGTCTTGCCATGCAGTCCTCAAATCTGATATGTCTAAAACCATACTCATAGGCCTGTTGTGAAGTATCTAGAAGTACACTCAAGATTAATGAACATGTCCAACAGAAAATCTAATCAACTAACGCTTAGATTTGTTATTTTACTTTCACAATGATGGGGGAGGTAATTTCCCCAAAATTCAACAGTTGTTCCTAAAAAAATTGCTTCTCGTAAAAGTTGAACCCCCAATAAATTAATTCATTTTGCTTCACGGTCAGCCCCACTATTCATTATGCACGCTGTATTTGAAAACACCATTTCCTTAGCACGCGATCAACTATTCCATTCGTATATGCGAAGCAACCAACGATAACTTAAGGAAAGGGTCCTAAAAGGAAACATGATTTTTTTGTTGCATGAAATTGAAACGTCAAATCCGTGAAAAAAATTAGAGATTGGTAATGTTTCCTTTCTGCAGTTTATTTCAGAATATTACTTATGTGAATACACTTATATGAAAAAAACCCTACACAATTTACATGATGGTTTATTATTACCTGAATTACCTCAAAAATTATAGAATGGGTATTTGAAATTGAGAAAAAAGAAACTTTGGATGCTTCTTTGGGACATAAAATTCCTGCCAAATAGATTTGGAAAAATTAAATATTCTTGTTTTTGGTGAGAAGATTCATTTGCAAAAATTCATAAATTTCAATAAAAAGACTGATTTTTTTCCAAATAAACAAATTTGTACGGCATATATTGATGGAGGAAAAATCACTTTCCACGAAGTATCATAGAACGTACTCTACAAGTTAATTGGAAAATTGTATTCAATATTGTTAGGAAACTTCGGGGAACATATTTTGAAAACTAAATCAAACCAGGAAGTTTTTACTTCAGATTACGTCCAGAAACTAAATTAAGTATATTGAAGAGAAAAACAGCAATACTGGTAAATTTTCAAAGATTTGAAATTTTAGGGGTAGATTGAGATATGAAAGCCGTTGATGGGCAAAATCCGACTGGGGGTTCCGTAAATATGGACATTAGAAATCTTGATTTCCTGTTAATTGCAAAAATGTAGATCAGATCGAGATGAAAATGTGTGTTTGGATATAGAATGATAATTTAAAGCTCCTTACAAAATTTCAAGCTGATGAAGAAATTGACTGATTGAGGGTTGAGATTTTTCATGTAGGTATGTATAAAATAACCGTTTCAAGCTTTGTGCAAAATTTTGAAATTTGGGTGTATAATTGAAGGACCAAATTAACCCATTAAAGCCCATAATTCCCCCGTGAAGATTTTCAACTGAAACTTTGTCTGATGAGTTATTTAGACTCAAAAAGTGATATTGTGTTATAAAAATAATGATCGAACATGCAGGAGAGTTACTATGAAGCGGCAACTTAAGTTGCCACTGGGATAATTCATGAAGAAATTTTCCAAAGTACAATAAAACTAGCATATCAATCGTATACATCTATTGTGATTCAACCGTATAATATTTCCTATGAAATTACATAAAATATTATTATTTTACATCATGAAAAATTTTGAAACACTCATCAGGATGAACAGGAACTTCACACTTCTTGCATACAAAAATTGTACGCCTGCCACATACTTTACAACGGCGATACTTGGATTCACCTTTTTCGATGAAATGATCTGTTCGATCTTTTCTTATTTCTTCGAGAGCTGGTGTGAACTCTAGAGATGATCGAACTCCTGCTACCATTGGAGGACTGCCGTAAGACTTCAGAATGAAAATAGCACACTGACGTCTGAAATCCAATAGAGGAATATCATGCCCAAGGCGACGATACAGTAACCAACCTTGTGTGCTGCATACATCCACAGTCCAAGAGAAATAAGGCCACCACCATTTTTTCGACCTGATTCTGTTTCGGTAGGAAGCCAAAAATTGATCAGAAAGATCTACTCCACCCATGTTACTATTGTAACGAGCAATAGGACCTGGTACTTTGACAGAAATGACCTTCTTTTCAATTCTGGAGTATCGGTTTGACTTTGACATAGGATGTACATTATCACAATTAGTAAGTACAGTAACAACATTGTTGTCATTCCAACGGACTGCTAAAATATCTCCTGAAGAACTGGTGGATGTTTCACCTCTGGGTTTATTTTTCCACGTTTTTTTATCTGGAAGTTTCATTGAAACACTACAGCGATTCTCACGCAGAGTACCAGTTCCACCAAGTCCTCTAGAACTAAGCTCTTCCAACAACCCAACCGATGTAAAAAGATTGTCAAAGTAGAGTCGAATACCCTTTGACAATTTCATGTGGTCTACAAGTCCAATTACTACGTCACCTCCTTGACCGAGTCCAGTTTCTGGAAGACGAGTTGAACTTCCACAATAGGGTTCAACATGATGGATGTATCCAGATGGATCCGCGGCAACCCATAACTTGAACCCAAATCTGATAGGTTTTCCGCGAATAAACTGTTTGCACCCATGCCTTCCGTAATAAGGAATCATACTCTCGTCGATACTAATAGTGGGCCCAGGACTGATTTGTTTGAAAGAGTTGTTGAGGTGATCAAAAATAGGTCGGACCTTGTACATTTTATCACTTCCATCATTGTTTTCATTGTTGGCAAGGTGAATAAAACTTATCAGTTCATCGAATCGGTTTCGACGGATGGCATCGGAAACTAAGTGCGAATGAACATCTGGATCTTGTTTCCAGTAGAGTCTTCTATATGGAAGAGGGTGGTAACCTGACATCAACATAATTCCGACAAATGTAATCATTTCTTCAGCAGTGGCATTCAGGTTGTGAACGAGTTTCTGCATAGCATAACGATTAGTTTCGGTTACGATATGACTCAATAAATCTTCCGAGAAGTAAGCCCTAAAAGCCTCAATAGGGCTTTTTACCGTTTCTTTCAGAAGATCTTCTGCTACCGGTCGGTATTCGCATTCAAGTTCAGGAATACTTGAAGATAACCCATTCATTTTCGGCTTCCAAGTACGTTCTGTGGGACGCTTACGTTTGGTGCTTCTTACTCTTGTCTGCGAAGAAGTCGTCGGTCTAGGTTCTTCTGAATGGTTCTCATCTTGGACGACTGGATTGCCGTGATCATCATCGATTTCTGGATTCTGCATTTCCACCTGAGAGCGTAATATACGGGCAGGAAGGTGGTCAAAATCTCCAACTACCTCTTCATCCGATAAATCAGAGTCCTTATCTGTATCTGCACCAGGAAGTTCATCAGGTGGACATATGGCTATATTGGTGGCTGATATGTCCTCATCGTTCTCGATAAGGTCAATTTATTCATGAAGAAGTAATCCAGTGCCTGATCTTCCACGAGTATACCTGTCGAAATCATTCAGTAAGAAATGTAAATATTGCAGAAACCGTTGTCACGTGTTCCCGTTGGCCACTTTAGTTGCCATCAAACTTTGCCCGTATGGCAAAAGCAAAATATTGCATGAAAATATTACTGTGAAGAAGAAATATACTGCTGAATTCATATTGAATAAAACTGGTACAAAAATACAAATGTGCATGCATTATTGAAATAGAATACTTACAATCTCTCATCGACGGCCATTATGGTGAATGAAAAAGTTCAAGAGCTCTGAATAAATCGTTATACACTAACTCACTGTTTGACAATATCTGACTGACGTTTGTGCTATTCGAGACAGGACATATCACATGACCGGAATTTACCAATGGAACTTCAATATCTATGCGCGTGCGCATAGAATGTAGTCGAATGCGCCGTGGCAACTTAAGTTGCCACGGGGCTGTAATGGGTTAAAATTGAACATTCCTTGGATATTTTAGGAAAAAAATCGTGCTATAAACATGGGCCCTTGTTTTCGAAATACAGGGTGTTTCAATTGTAGTCCTACTTTTTAAACGATTATACCGGGTGTCAGTTATTATGTATATAATAACTGACCAACTGATATTGCCTGCATAATATCTGGCTTATTTGATGAGATAATAAAAAAATTGCTTTGAATAACATCAAAGTTCCTGCCGAATGATGATTAAAAAATATTTTCATTTGACAGCCCTGTGGTAGCTACCCCCCACTTTTTAATTGTTGTCTTGATATTGATCATGGAGACTATATAATACATAGTTATTTGGGCTGTTTCCATCATCTGTGCGGTTGATTGTTTCTCTAATTCTGTGGTTATTCCGTTCATTCTTCCACATCTTGTAGAACAAAATCGTGCGAGAATATATCAGAAACGCACAGTTTTCATGGTTATATTTTATTATTCTATGTTGGTACTCCGAACTTTCCGCCACGGCTTTATCTGTCAATTCATCAATTTGCCTTAAAGAAATCAGTTCTGCCAATCAACATTTTTCAATGCGAAAATCACTAAAGTATATTTATGGAAATATTTCATTAGTTTCAATGAAAATGCAATGAATTAGAGAAAATAATGTATAATATTCGTACAGAAGGCTCATTCTACCACTCGTTCATTCCAAAACTCGCCACTTCGTGGCTCGTTTTTGAATTTTGAACTCGTGGAAGAATATCAATGCCTTCTGCACTTGTATTATAATAGTTATTTATAAAACAAGTGCAGAAGGCATTGATATTCTTCGTCACGTAAGAAAAGGTATCTTTTCATCGTTACCTTAATCTCTTTGAAACGCCGGTTTTTCTTTTGAGTTTGTCGACGTATTTGTGGTTCTATTCAGTCCGATGGAAATAACTTGGAGATATTCATCACTTGCGTGACAATTAAGGATTTTGGTTTGTTTTTTACGACAAAAATAACTTCAGGATAGACACCTAGAATTCAGAAATTGAATAAAATAATCCTTGTTTCAGACGGAAAGTAGAAGATAAATTCAATGAATAAATAAATGAAAATTTGTCGTTATAGATTGTTATAGACATTAATATTGATGCTCAAAAATCCAATCCATAAGTTGAAAATCAAGAAATCAAGGTGAAAAAACTTCATTCCCAAAATTTTCATGGTATAAACTCATCAAATTTGATTGAATAGATAGTGTGGCACGTAGTCTTGTTGAAAATAAACGTCGTCCTTATCAATAGCTTCAATTCCGGCCATAAAAAAAAGATAAATCATTACTCAAGTCCCAAGATCGACGAATAATCCAAAAACCTGTGTTTTAGTGAACACTAAAAACTACAGGAGCAATATTTTCAGTTTTTCTTGATCGACGCACACGGTTTCGATTCCCCACATCATCAGTTTGTCTTAACAGCTCGAATTTTTCCACCAGTTTTACTATTGCCAGCCGAGAAGGTGCTTCTCGACTTGCGAACTATGACTTGTGAACTATGACTTCCAAATTTTCACCATTTTTGTAGTGAATTTTAACAATTTCAATACGTTGTTGAAGCGTGTATCATTCCAGTTTTAGTAATGGCGTGGTTTTTACCTTTCAAATGTCAAAAGATGACAGCTTAAAAAGTGACAGGTATCCAGATGGCGGGCTATTCAAAATGCAACCTTTTAGTGAATGAGCCAATACCCAGTATTCAAATTTTTCAAGAAATTGACATTCCAGACTGCACAGTAATACATATTTTGAAAAAACATGCTATAAAACCTATAAATAAGCTACGTGAGAAAATTTTCAGAAGATTGATTCAACGAATGCGGAATTTTGTGAGATAGAGACAAAATTCTAGAATATAATGAATTCGCAAAAATTTGCGGTTCACTTTACAGATGCTACCGGATTGGTTGTTGATCGTGCTCTCTGTTTACGGTAAAGTGAATCGCACAGTTTTACATTGCACAGAGCTTAAATAGTTGGTGTACAAATTTAGTTATTTTCTGTAGAAGAATGAAAAAATACTTTTTCGGCAACCGTCCGGGAAGAGCTCACTTCCTGGACGCTTTTTCTATGCGAAAGTAGCATTTCCCGGCCTAGTCCGGAAAGTACGTACTTCCCGGACTAGGCCGGAAAAGAATCATAGAATCCATAGCAACCGAGATAACGGCTGACAGTTCATATGAAATTAGTTGTCAAAAATTTGCATGTTTTTTGATAGCAATCGCAATAAAATATGGAAAGCAGCAGCGATAGTGTTATTTTACATGGTTGCCGAAAAAATATTGTACGCAACACGCCCGAAAATGTTTTTTTTGGACTCACAGACTTCCAGGACTCGCTTACGCTCGTCCTGGAACTTTGTCTATTCGTCCAAAAAAACCCTATTTTCCGGACTTGTTATGTAAATTACTATTTTACGATGAATTTTCTCTTCAAGGCCACACTATACAATCCTTCAGTAGCTAGATATTAGTCTCGAGAAAATAAACATTCGACATTATAAGGACTGAAAAATTAAACATATAAACTTGTTTTATGAGAGAAAATGTTGTACGATCTTTTGTAATTGATTTTAACTTGAATCGGGGAAAATATTTGCAGTTACCGCAAGATGCCATTACCTATACCAAAAGTTTAATATCAATTAAGAACGAATTACACGGCTGGTTTTCACTTGAACAACTATACTTGGCCAGCAAAATGATCGGTTTTACCTCCACTCGACTTTTTTTGGTGCGGTAACGTGACTCAAAAAATAAAACAGGTACGTGTTCACATGAGAGGTCTGATGATGTGTTTGATTTTTGAAATAACAATTTGTATTTACTTTTTCGACTGATTAATATTCAAATCGTTGTTGTATCCTATCCTTGATCGAATTACGATCATGACATCACCTTGAAAACATCGCAAAATAGAAATATGACAAAATAGCTTTAATTTTGCGAACTAGGACTGCAAAATTTTCATCACTTTTGCAGTAAATTTCAGTACGTTTTTGAAGCGTGTATCGTTCCAGTTTTAGTAATGTCAAATGTCAAAAGATGACAGCTTCAAAAGTGACAGGTATCCAGATGGGGGTCTATTCAAAATGAAACCTTTCAGTGAATGAGCCAATACCCAGTATTCAAATTTTTCAAGAAATTGACATTCCAGACTGCACACATATTTTGAAAAAACATGGTATAAAACCTATAAATTAGCTACCTAAGAATTTTCTCAGAATATTGATTCAAGCGAATGCAGGATCTTGTGAGATAAATAAAAACAAAAATAATGAATTCACAAAAATACTTTTTCAACGATTAATTTCCTCATCAAGGCCACTATGCAATCCTTCAGTAGCTAAAATGAACTGATTGATCTCCTTCAAAAAAGGCTGAAGGCAAAAAGGCTGATTACTACAAATGTCTCCAATCACATCTTAAACAAGCGGTCCAGTATTTTTTGACATCTTAAGCCTCAGTAAAAGCTAACTACGTTTTTAAACCACCAACCCTGCCCTTAGGAAATATTTCTTCAAATGAAAAAGTTGTTCATTTTCAACCTTTCCATCTAATTTTTCTTCAATACCAACAAAATTTGAAAACTCACTTTCTGGAGAAGATTAGGCCGATTGTCCACATCGGTTGGTGAAAGGTTGTTGTTCGAAATTGAAGGTGTTGTTGGTTCCGGCTTGTTAGCCTCGACTATCTTCACAGCCCTCAGTTTTTTCCTGAGGTTCTGTAAGGCCTCAGCCTCTTCTCTCTTTCTGCTTGGGTGGTAGTTGGGCGTTGTTGGTAATAGAGCGAAGGTTGGTTCATAATTGTTGTTATGCTGGGTAAGAAGTCGTTGGCTGAAGGTGGCTGACCTAGGTTTGTACGGTGTTACGTGTATAGTTGGAGGACAGATGGAAGCTTGAGAAGAGATTCTTGGTATTTCCATTGTTCAGGATCACATCATGAAGAAGAAGTTTGAAAAATATATTGATTATCTCGGGCATATGTTCGATTGTTGACAGATTGTCATTTTGATCTGCAAAGGAAAATTGATTTCATTTAATGTCTACATTAAGATACCTAGTAACACTGGTGTGTGCACTGATTGGATTTTGTTTCAGACTTTTTGAGGGAGTCCACCTGTTGCTTTGGCTAAAACTTACAAGAGTTTTGTAAGGTGGTGCTCTTCAGAATTGTTCGAATCGTAAACTTATTAGCAAATCAAAATTTTGAGAAAACTTCAGAGAATATTTATTTGAAATATACTAATGACAAAGAAAATGCAACATCCAGAAGGAGCTGTTTACATTTTAATTTTTTTTTTGGTAAAACATAGATAGTATAGCAAATAGTAAATGATTAAATTTGGAGAAAAAAACGTTTTTTCATGTAAACAATGTTATGGGGTATGGGGTGCTAGTGCACACGCAAGTAGGTCACCTTCAGTCTTTATTCTAAGTAACATGACAGCGCTGCGTTACCTTCAAGAAATAGTGGAGCCATATGTTCTCCCTTACCTTAACCGGCTCGAGAATCCAATATTTCAGAAAGATAATGCCCGATCTCATGATGCCAGAGTTAGATTAAACTTTTTCGAAGCGACCCATATGAATCTTTTGCCATGGCCGCCCAGATCCCCCGATCTTTCGCCCATAGAGTATGTTTGGGATATCATAGGTAGAAGGCTTGGAAATTTACCCCACCCCCACAGACTTTGGCGGCTCTGAGACATGAAGTACAGGTGACTGGGGATAGAATCCTTCAAGAAGAAATATACCATCTTATTGCATCAATGAGGAGACAGTTGATGAGTGTATAATCGCGGTGGACAAACACATCATTAACAAATTCATTTAAAAAAATTGTAAACCCTCCGTTTTTTTCTCCAAATTTCAATAATTTACTCTTTGCTATACTATCTATGATTTATCGAAAAAAATTTGAAATTCAAACAGCTCCTGGATGTTGCAGTTTCTTTGTCAGTTAGTATAATTTGAATTCATCAAATTCAAACTTGAATTTTCATCAAGTGGTGCTATAAGACAACTTAAAACAATGAAAATTCGATAACACGAACAAAATACGAAAACACGTAGCATGCCAGCTGGCATGTTACCAGATCTGCCAGAGGTATTATTTCATTCAATATACAAAAAATTTACAGCTGAATCCGAATAAATAGAGAGTATAACTCAAAATTCATGTTTATCATATCGTCGGCTAAGAGTGTAAATCTGCTTATAACACTGTACTGTACGGTTTTTTTGGTCTCCTGTAAAATTGTTCATTATGGACATAGCAGATTTACAATGTTAGTCGACGATATAATATCTAAGAATTGGTATGAAAGATTTTAATCTTAAAGGTAATAGACCTATAAAAATAATAATTTCATAATATTTTCAAGAATGAAATTCCACTCTGAAATATCATCTGATACTTGAAATATCTTTGTAAATATGAAGTCCTTTTCAGTAAACAACTACGATATGCAGCTTGCTATATAAAAAATCCATAATACTCCCCATAACTTTTATCAACCTTTCTGATGATTTGCATATGAAATTGTATATTTTCATAAGGTGAATTTGTTTGGGAGAAGGTGGAATCGATTCCTTCGAATCCTTGCACTCACAAAACAATTCAGAACTGGAAAGTTTCCACTGAATATTTTGAATATTTCCAGTATGTATCGAACTTTATTAAATAGTTTATTATGCACAGTTTTCTCAGACTTCTCCTATCTTTTTTTATTTTTTTAGTGTGGGAAAACAGATGCAAATAACAATTAAAACCTTGTATTTGACTGGGTTCTTCCGTACCTAATGATGATATAAGCATATTCTGTTATTCATTTATGAAATGATGTAGGTATAATTGACAAGAAAAGGTATGAAGAGCATAAAATTGAGATGCATCACAATCGCGAAAAAAGAAGTGCATACAAGTTGAAAATAATGAAACTTCTGATTACCCTATCAAACTCACCATCGAAAAGCTTTTCCTTCACATTTTTATCTCATTAAAAAAAATTGTCATCTAGACAAATGATGTTATTTCTCTTTGGAAATAAAAAGCATATCTATATCTCAAGAAAATTCCCTTTAAAACCGGTATTAGCATAACAACTCACAGATATTTTCGAAGAGTCAGTGACCAAAGTTATTTCCCTCTAGGTAGAAAGTGTTTTTCACCACATTTTCATGGGAACTTTCCATCTAAACATTTAAAGACACTTTTTTCGAAATCTCTCAAATTCCAGGATTTTTATTCCATTCACTCTTGAGGAAATTGTCACGCATGGAGAGGAAAATCTTCAGGGATGAAGTTCGAAAAAGGAAGTAGTGCGATGTTGTTGTGTTTTGGTTGTCAGAGAAGAACGTCGAAGGAGACTCGAAGACCTAGAGGGGTCATGCCTGAAATCGGGAGGTACACGAGGCACTCTGCCATTTCAGCAATGGTCCATGCGGGTGTCTTTATTCCAAAGCTTTAATAGGCATGCGCTCTCATCATCGACATTTTCACTTTACGCGAGATTCGCACGGTGGTGTCCATGGGATGCGGGAAATGGATGATTTTCCGAGAAAATATTATGCATATCGATTTTAATTCCACGAACGCGATTCAGCAAAATGCTGGGTGTTGAAAAACAACGTTTCAATATTTTGGGGGCTACTTCTAGACCACAAAATGAGTAACAAGTTTCATATAAATATGGATCCGCAAATATAAGCGATTTTCGATTTTCAAAATATTAATTACTAGTGATAAATTACAGGAGATATTCGATTTATTTTTGACTTCTAGTGTTTCACAGATGTTCCATAGATTTAGATTTAATTAAATAAGTTCCGTTTCACTGCGACCTAATGGTCTATATTGTGCCCCCATCCAGGGCCGCCGCAACCGCGCGTGAAACGCGTGCACCGCACGCGGGCGCCACTCTAAAAGGGCGCCAAAACCTGTTATAGACCGCATGAAGAACCGATGGACCAAAGGTTTTCGAAAAAGATTCTTTCAAATTTTTCAACAATTTTTTTTTCCAAACTTCTTTCTTGCAATTTATACAAGTTTCCGAACGTCGCAATCGGCATGAAATAGCCAGATATTGGTTTACAAAAACGCATACTCGATGCTAATCCTAGGGCATTTTTTGCGCTATGTGCTGCACACAGCTTAAATTTAACTGAAAATGATGCTGCTAAGGTTTCAAATAAAACAGTGGACTCTTTTGATATTGTAAAAGAACTTTATATATTTCTCTTCATCCACAAAAAGATTGGAATGTTATAAAAAAGCATGATCCTCAGTTACGTCTAAAACCCCTAAGTGATACTAGAACCATAGTATAAGGAATGGATAGTAAGCCAACCGCCGTTTGACGGCAAGGAACTGGTCACTTGGGGTGGGGTCGCTACTGTAGTTGGATCCGGTGATTTACGAGTTGCATATATCGAACACTATTGACTACCCAAAGTGGAGAAGTAACTCGATAATAGATGGCGCTGAATCATGAGCTATAGATGGCGCAGAAATAATACGATAATTCATTCAGTGGCGTGGTTGAAAAGGGGTCGCATGACATTGCCAACAATTTTTATGTTATTATTAAGTTACCACTACATTTGAATATTTAAATATTTATTCGAATAATTGCGTTTTGCATTACGATAAAAGTTTGAATGATCACTTAACTCTCTATTCAGGAATAATTAAAACAAATTAATAGATACAATTGAATTAAAATTATTCATTAATAGTAGAAATTGGTTTCATCCGAAGAAATATGAATAGAATTGGGATATTATCAATGAAAAAAATATAAAAATTGAATATAAGATTCAAACATATGAATTTAGCAATAAAGAGTTCTAAAAATAATAATATAAGATTCCAAATTCGAAATGTAATGCAATCTTTTAAATCGTTGGCAAAGTTTTTTCATTTGAAACCTTGCTTTTCTGTTCCCTATGCATTGTGATTTTTAGACATTTTTCTATTTCAGTGGTCAAATATTTTTTTATTCTGAATTGAGAACCGACGAATCTTTCTATTCTTTTAAACCTGGGGTCTTAAATGTTACTTTCCTTATACTATGGCCATGTCGAACACCTTATTCGTTTTTTACATTTTCTCCAATGAATGAATTTTTCTAAAACTTCGGTCAATGGTTGACCTAATGCTGGTAGATATGTATACAGAAAAATTGTTAACATAAATTCTCTGAACAATCGTTCCATTATTTCGTCACAATTTTAAACCAAAATTGGTCTGAAAAGATTGGGTTTGATTCGTTCCAGATGAGATTTTGCGTAATTAAGAATAACAATATGAAACCTCGGTTTAACATCGTAATGAGAATCATGAAAATTCTGAATAGAACATCGAAGAAAACGAAGTACTCCAGAATAACAGATCCCTAATGAGTCTGTAATATTACAAATTGATATAAAATAACAATTTCAAGCTTTATGCAATTTTTATGTTGAAAAGTCGAGCTGGATATCAAAGAAATAGCGACATCTCTAAAGTGAAATCTAGATTTTGAGCATTAATCATTCATGCAATATTTGCGCACTTGGAGACATATGTGGTTTCAAAGAGTGCATTGAAGCAATCTTGAAGAAGCGCTAAAAAAATTCTTTCCTCGTTATATTAATTTGTGTCAACGCTCAGATTCAAAAAGTACCAAACAGATTTAAGTAAATCTTCAAAAAATAGATACTCAATTTAGAAAATTCAAGCTTTGATATCTTTATAGATGTTTTGTCATGCGAATGAAAATATGATCAATAGGTCATAAAAAAAAATTTAACAAAAAAATTTCAATTAATTGAAGCTACCTCTTCCATGTAGCATGTATTATTGTGAATAATCAACATCATCAAGTTTCCATTATTCATCTCATTGATTCAATTATGATTGTCCACAATAAATCGAGATCTAGGATTTCAAGGATACAAGGTAAAGAAAAAATTATCAACAAAATAAGAATTTTATACATGCATTTTATTAAAATACAATACTTAATTTAAGACCTTGGTCGTTCCTTCTTCTCTCTATATAAAGCCAACAACGAAACATTGGCAACTTTTACTACCTGTAAAACAAAAATTGAATTAATAAAAAAATCAACAACAAAATATACCTCAAACAATTAGACAATGTACTGAGGGAGTCTCTTTTAATTGTTTTTTTGAACCAATACCAACCTTAAATCTTACTCCAGGAATATCTCCTACAGCATGACCTTTCCTACCAAATCCAGCAACTAATACTTCGTCATTTTCTTCGATGTGATTTAAACAACCATCCCTAGGTACGAAAGCTGTGATTTTTTTTCCATTTTTGATTAATTGTACCCTAACACATTTTCGGATGGCAGAATTAGGTTGCTTAGCTTCAACACCACTGTAAAATAAATGTTCAAATCAGTTAAAATGAAAAATTCTTGCAACAAATGCATTAGCAACATGACAATAAATACACTCACCAAATTTTGAAGATAGCAATTCTCACATCACATGGAATGTTCCTGTGATTGGATAAAAAATACCATTCACAAGGAAACATTCTATGGGACGTAAAAATAAATACAAGAAATCATTTGGAAAAAATATATAAATTACATAACTGTAGGGATCATATCAGAGCGTGAGACCAATCAAATTAGTTTCCCAATGGTTCAGAACCCAAATTTATTTAGCACTGTTCAAAATCAAACACAAAAAGTGAAAATTCACAATTAGTGGTCTCACAGCGCACATTCATTCACTTACAGGATTCTAAAGTAAAAAGCCTGGAACACGATTTATTTATCAGACATGACTACATAAACTAAAAGCTCATTTTCACTGTGATAGTACTACCACGATAGTGCTATCTTGATGGTAACTAATGCAGAAACTATCACCATATAAACTCCTTACTGGCTACTATTGTGACAGGTACTATCACCATGAAAATGAACTAGAAATCTTCAAAGATCAATTGTGAATTGTTGTCAAGTCCAGAAAAATAACAAAAAGAATCATATGGAAAAATAATATGAATTATGGAATTGTAGGGATCATATCAGAGCGTGAGACCCATCAAGTGAGTTTCCCAATGGTTCAGAACCCGAATTAATCTGGCACTGTTCAAAATGAAACACTATATAGTGAATATTCACAATTAGTGGTCTCACAGTGCACAAGTATTCACACATAGGCTTCTAAAGTAAAAAGCCTAATTCTAATATATTGGACAAAAATTGAAGTATCCGAATAGGATATTTAAAATGGTAGATAAAACTATTCTGAACGGATCAAAATAGAGAATTTATTCCGCACTACAAATTGAACTAAGTCTTCCACCCGCCATCTTTATACGATAATGTCAAACTATGTTCCAGTCACATAACCTTAAACTAAAGTTACACTTACACTTTTTCCAAGACTATTCCTTTGGCATGAGAGGCTCCACCGAAAGGATTGGCCTTCCATCTGGTTCCTAAATGTGCTTTTTTGTAGTCCTTATCAGCCCACCGTTGTTCACGACGGTGATTGACGTGCTTCCTAGCAGTTTTCAATCCACGGGGTTTACCTAAAATTTAATATACATGAGATAAAGTTACAGCAAATACTTGAATTAAACAGATATTCATACCTCAAAGTACTACATAGTTCAATATTTTGTAGAATTTAAAAGAAGATGATGAAGATAATAATGGAAAATGAAAAATCTTCACACCCCAACAAACATAAATTATTAGTTTTGGAAAAAATAATAAACTTCATTATTATCGGGTATAATTCGAATCTCTACAGAACTATACTATCGCTATAATACATTAACAACATTAAAATTATAATAATTACGGAAGAGCACACTTACCCATCTTGGAATTTCAGATCACAAACAGCAAAAGAAATGTCGATGCAAGGTTTGCAAGGCATGAGCAGATATTTGGTTGGTATTGACTTTTAGGAACACTCGTACACAGAACCTGAGTTTTTTTTTTTCTGGCCTTTGTCTATACATTAATTTAAGATAAAGTGAATAGATAATAAAAATAAGATGTTGAGTAATTGATTAACTCAATTACATAATAGATTATCATTATTTATTTGAAATTCATTCAACTTCAAATTATTTACATCTGATCACAGACAAATAAATATTATCCCATAGACAAATAACCTGTATTAACCATAGACCTTGATATTAGGTCTATGGTATTAACACAGATTATTAGTCTGTGGTATTAACCTATTGATTTTTTGAGGAAGAAAAGGATAGAGGAGGGTCCCAATTTTTATTACAACTTATATTTTTTTTTTATTATTATTATATCTGATGCATGTTTGAGTTTGCTGCATTATTTGAAGAATGAATTTAATTAACTAACTTAAATATAAAGTAAAGGTTTACATTGACTCCCAGTGAAACCATTAATGTTTTTATTTTTCCACAATGAAATTTTGACAGAAACATAAATATTTATTTTTTTAAATATAAGAAGCTTGGCTTGTATGCTTCTCACTTGGCCTTAAGGCCTGAAGGGTTGAACAAATTATGTGAAATGGATTATAATTCTGAAGATTCTTATGATGATATTCCTTTGGAGCCTATGATTTTAATAAATGATGGTGAAGGGGTAAGTCAGATATTCAAATATTGGGATTTGAAAAATATTTACAAGTCAAATTAAAAATCTGATTTAGTTTATTGATTGTGGTCAGTTATTGAATAATAATACATGTTCATACACAGAATATGTTAATTTTTTTGAAACATGCAGTGAAAATATTAATTTTGATCATCTATTAATTATCAATAATTACAGGAAGTTGAAGAAAATCCAGGGGAAAGTTATGAAAGAAATAATTCAGAATTAATCCAATCTGTTGGTCCTGATATCTCTATCATACCAGTTAGGAGAAAGAAGCCTTTATTTAAAATTAAACTTTTTGAAAGAAAAAAAAGGTTACCAAAAAAAAATTCATACACAAATAAAGAGGATGATTTTCACAATACTGTACAGAAAAATGAAATGGAAAACATACAGAGTGACTCAAGGGATCCTAGAAATACTGTTCGAATAATTACCAAAGAAGAGACAGATCATACATCTGAAACATATCAAAAACGCAAGTCTCTCCCATTGGAAAAATGTCCTATATGTATGAAATTTTTCAGAAGAATGGCTACCCATTTGTTAAAACATGAGTATGCAGATCCTAGTTTCCAAAATAATGGTCTAGATTGCCATTATTGTAGTAAAACTTTCAATAGTCACAGTAATCTATTAATTCATCTGAGAACTCATACAGGTCAAAGACCCTATATTTGTGAAGTATGCAACAAAGCATTTTCTCAATCTTGTAATTTAGTCAATCATATGAGAATTCATAGTGGAGAGAAACCATTCAAATGTCCTCATTGTGATAAAGCTTTCACACAGTCTGGTAATTTAAATAATCATATAAGGCTCCATACAAATGAAAAACCCTTCAAGTGTCATTTTTGTGACAAAGCCTTTGTGCAATCAGGGAATTTAAATTCTCACATTAAGAACAATCACAGATATTCTAAAAAAATTTCTACAAATACAGAACCTAGTTTATCTGAAGTGATTCTTAATCACACTATTTGAGATGGATAATCATCTACAAGAGTGTTTTTATTATTATTTTTTTTTTTAAAGCAAAAGTTGGATTTCAGTAAAATAAAATCTTTTTAAACTATTTCCTTTTAAAATAATATGGTTACAAAGGTTTTATTGATAAAAATCCAAAACTATGTTTCATCTCAAAAACTCCTACTTTAAATGGAAGTTTATTGATTTGTACACAGAGCCATGTTGATATTGATCTCAAGACTAGTTTTGTATTCATCATCAAGCACCATTCTAAATTAGCCAAAAATAATTATTTAGTGTAACTAAAATGATTACCTATAAGAAATATCGTGCCATTCAAATAAATATCTTGTAGTTGGTATTTATGAATTACTAAATGAAAATGTTTCCCCCTTGTCGAGTCAAATTGGTCTTCCACTGCCTCTCTAATTAGCGTTTTATTCTAAGTAATTTATTTAGTGTATCTTGAAGTCAAGTTACTGTCCATATATATTTAAGACTGCCAGTTTTGTATGCTTTCTTGCTTCATGATATGTTAAGAGTACAATGAATTTTCTATAACTCAATACTTTTTTAATGAATTTCAAAGATAATCGAAAACATTCTTAAAAAATTATTATTTATTATAGTTGTATTATTTGAATTTTAAATCAAAGTGAACATTTGGACAGACATAAGTGAATATTTATAAAAATGTATATTACAATTGTCAACAATAATGAAGGGATAGTCCCTGAACTTGTTTATGACAAGTCTTTTTTTAATACTATATAGAGGTTTTCCATAATTGCAATATTCCTTTACTAAGATGGAGAATCTCAATGAAATCTTATTTATGTATTTGGTAGTTTTATACTAAATGTATTCATTTTCCAATAATCAATTAAAGATTCTTTATATGAAAAGTTTTTCTATTTGAAATAGCAGTCCTATATGTATTAAATTGTATGTATGTATTTCATGTATTGTATGTATGTCCCATCTTTTCCATCAATCAATAATAATAGTAAACGTTTATTTTTCTAATTCCACATGATATAAAATGAATAACAATTGTTTGGCTACAAAGTCTTCAAATATTTCTAAATATCCAAATGTATTTTTAATTTTGTTCCTTAGCTCAATGTGTCGATTATCTTTTCAAAAATCTTTATGGATATATCGATCAGCATAATACCTCTACTGTTGTTTCAATCCAAACAGGTTCCTTCAATAAACACTGGCATAATTTGGTCAATTTGCCAGCCACTTGTTATAATTTCTTCAATCCATAAAGAAGTATTTTTTCTTTTTTCATTGTTACATATCTTTTTGTATCCAGGGTTTTTTAATTTTTGAGGATCCTCATCATGTTTTCCAATTACTTAATTGTTATTTGTTCATAAATTTCTTTTTTTTTTTTTGTCGAAGACTATGTCACTGACTTGTTTATTTTTATCTTTTTTGTTAGAATCATTCAATAGCTCCTGGAAAAATTCTTAACATTTTTGCATAGTTCTCTCTTTCAGAATATTTTGCATTTTAATTTTTTTATTTTCTTATACCTTACCTCTTTTTCTAATGCTTTCCATAGGAGTGAAATAGTTTTTCATTTTTATTACTATTATATGTCATATGAGTGGAAGACTGATTATTCTGTTATTACCTATTTTTTTTCCTAATTCAGTCCGCATCCTCCTTTTCATAGCTCTTATAAAGTCTATTCATTTTCTCTCATATTCGTTTAATACATTTGGTGTAGAAGCTTCGTCATCTAAAGCCATAGATTGATGAGAGGACAAGTAAAAATATATATTATGCCCATTTCCATTCAGATTCAGCTATTTGTTAGTAATATGGTCAAACACGACAAAATTCAATCTGAATAGACTGCGGAGACTATAAAATAAAGTAATAAAAAGGCTGCACCACCTTCCCTATGAATATCAAACTGAAGATCTATATGAAAATTATCAATACATGAGGGTGGATTAATTGGTCAAGTTGCTACAGTGTAAACTCATATAAAGAGTCAAAATCTATCGAAAAGAGTCCAAAATATAACAAACCAAGACACATAACAAAAAAATACATAGAGCAAATACAGAAAATCGAGGGAAGAGTCCCATATATGACAGCCTGACAACTTTTAACAGTATGCCCGGCTACATCAAAAATTCATTAAAATGTATAATTAATCATTTTAAGTCGACTATAGTAACAACAAATTGTTGAATAATAGTTGCATTTTCAAATAAATAAATAAATATTATGTAGCTTGTTATTATTGTTTTTCATGTTTTCTGTTCCCCATTTTTTTTTAGTCTTCCTTCTTGATTCACCTAACTCACCTTCCACCCAAAATTATAGTTTTAAAGTTTTTTCCATAACTCTTCAACATCAATACTTTATAAACCTATTCTCCAACACCCTAAAATTTTTTGAATGTTGGTTTATTTCTTTCTGCTATTTTTGTGTCTCTAACTATTTATGTTTTTAATTCTTGATATCATCATAACATGGTCACTGAGAGTTTCCAGTACTCTTGTCACACTTGTATCAAATATACTATAATTTAGTTATTTTTTCCATCACGACATAGTCATTCGATGATCAACTTCTCACTTGATCTTTCCTCACCTCTTTCATCTTATTTCTTTACTAATTTTGTCGATTTCAACATATTGTTATCACAAAGTCATTAACTATGCAGAAAATTTTTTTTCATCATATATATGTCTGGCGTTTTATCCACAGGGACTCATTATATTCATATAGACTTCATCTCTTTTTACTACTCGGCTATTGAAATTGACCTGACAAATAATTTTCTCCTTTGCACCCTCCATAATATTTGTTAAAAGTTCCCAAAATGAATCCTTATTTTCCTTTTTTCCATCCTCATTGGGACCATAAACAATGATTCTCTTGCGGTTCCTTCATATCTTCATAAAAAGTTTTCTACTCTACTGTTATTCTTTTATGTCACATCATTTTATCTTCATTTGCTTTTGTTGATTACAGTATTTTATTTCTCTTTTTGCTATCTATCTGTTTCTTCTCATCCTCATAGCTTATGTACTGATCCATTTCAGAATTGAACAAGATGATGTTATTCAAACTTTTTATTGCAAATAACTTTACTTCTTTCAATAAATTGCCATTAACTAGAGATGAAGGTCTGGCAGTCATTTGCACCTTTCAAAATCATCAGAAGCGGAATTTTCTCGATCAGAAATATAACTGAAGAATTTAACAACCGTGAGAAATATTTTTAGAAAAAATGCTTCCTTAAACCATAGAAAAATCCATAAGGCCTAGACAATTATTTTATGAATACTTGATTTATTAAATGTCCATTTAAAATATCACGAACTTGACAATTATTCACCTAAAAATCAGTGTAGAATGTATGTTATCTGCTAATTTGACCTTAAAACAATCCTTCCAGAAAAAGAAAATAAATCAGAATGATAAATAGTTTTGTTTGATAATTAACACTGGTTCAAAAAATCTGTATATATTTTTTTTAAATGAAGGTATAAATATCCATTATAATTAGAAGATAAAATTCATGATTTATTGCCTGAACAAGAAGATATTACAAAATAATAAACATTGGAAAAACTAGTATAAAAAATAACAAAATATTACCA